>NC_139219.1:126695465-126995465 GCF_055691185.1 Crinia signifera | reverse complement strand
TTCTTTTATAAACTTACATTCTGTCTTTTGTGCTGGCTTTAATCTGTACAGTAAACTTTTTTTTTTCAGTTACAATATAAACTATCATTGGAATCTCCTACCATAAATGAAATAATCCTGATATATGAACTTTGTCTTGAGTTCTGATGTTAAATGTAGAAATTGCGTGTTTTAGTACAGAACAATTTTAAATGACTCACTTCCCAATTTTAGCACAACATATATTTTGTTTCAAGTACAACTTATTTACGTCTTGCCATTACATGTAGCCTTGTGCGTTATATGTGGGCCTTAATATTACATGCTCAGTGCACATTCTTAAAGCCTATTAACAACACTTTACCACTGAAAGTCAAGATAACAATTTACTGCTCAGTACAATATAATTAAGTTATATGACAGCACTTGTTAAATTGTTAAATGCGTTATACTCTATGGTTGATAGAGACTTTGAGAAGTTGCTTTTCAAAGCTTATAGGACAAAGTAAAAAGGTTTATTTTTCTGTACTTTTAACAGCTATTTTTTTGTAAATCTTTATTTAGATTCGGAATGGGAGGTCAATCAGTATCCAATGGGAGGTTGCTAATGAGAGTCTCAATCAGTACCCAACTAATTGACCAATTTCATTTAACAGGTACATCTCCCCTAAATCAGTTAGGAGAATACATTTTGTTGCAACATTTGAAGACGACTTAGACCTTGTGTTTAATAATGTAAACAAAATATAACAAAATAGTTATTTAGTTAGTATATTCATAGACACACTGTCAGGAACTGTCCCTTTTGCGAAAGCATATAACAAGATACAGCACAGAAGCATGAGAGGAGTTCCTTGATTACATTTCAGCCCTTTCCAGCAACATTGGAGTTACTATATACTCTGACCTCACCTGCAGTGCAAGCTCTAGACTAGGGGTCGGCAATAAGTGGTCCTCCAACTGTTAATGAACTACATATCAAAGCATGCACTGAAGCAGTATGCTATATATTTCTGGATTCCTAGTTGCATCTCTCCATGCTGGATTGTATTTTTTGAGCTCCTAGTCTCCCCTTTACTTTGACATATTTTATTAATGCAGCTGAATACGACGTATCATTAGTAAAAGCTACACTTGTCAAGGGGGTATTCAATTAGCGCTGATATTTTCCCTACGCGAAAAACCTCCACTTTTCTAAATTTTTTAGAGCAAATGGGGATTTCTCCTATTCAAAAAGAGAGACAATTTTTCACCTTGGAGAAAAATTCATCAGTGGGGGAAAAACATCTGAATCTATGTTTTTTCACCACTTCCTGGCGAAATAATTTCCATTTTGCCGCTTTGTGGCCTTCCCCCTCCAAAAATAAATGAAAAGGCATGTGCAAAATACTGTATAATTTCAATAGCGGTGAAACGGCAGCTATTTAATAGTTCAGCATCAAATTAGAATAGTTGATTCATCTATCAGAAAAACTGAAGTAATTGAATTACCACACCACCCTCCCAGTCTCTTGCAATCAAGTAAGTCTCTAAAGTTTCTTGTAGTTCTTAAAAGATCAGTAACGTTTAGTTGTGGAAACACATACAAAGAATATAAGCAGTTTTTGTCTCATTCAGTTTAACAGTTTACACTCTTGCACCAGAAATATCATACTGTATCTAATTTTATCACCCTCTAGGACAGGGGTGTCAAACACAAGGCCCGCGGGCTAAATCCGGCCCGCCAGACCTCTTCATGTGGCCCGCGCAGCCGCCGCCTGCCTTCACCTTTTATTCTCAATTTTTTTTTAAACAAGAAAGCCGCCTCTTCAGCGCATGCGCGGCAGCCTACAAGCCAGAGAACGTCTGCCCTCTAGCGCAGTGCCGCCGGTCGTCAACCCCTCCTCCACTCCCACCTGCTGTATAGGAGCCAGAGAGAGGAAAGAGCAGGTCCGTCGTGGTGAATGGTGCTGCTGCTGCTGTGCGCTCCAGGTCACTTACTGCTGAGTGTGCACTGCACAGTGACCGGGAGCACGCTGCCCCCCACTCCTGGATAGATAGTGCGAGGAGCGCTACTCACAGGAGGGAGGGGGAAATGCGACTGTGTGAGAGCGCAGCTGTGTCCTTGGTGGTAGAGCAGCTCAGACTGGAGTGGATGCATCAGAGTGGGTAAGTGTCAAACTCTCTGCCTATGTGTGTGTGTGTGCACTGGCACATTGCAGCCCATGATAATAAGCAGGACATATGCCCTAAGATTGAGTGCTGCCCCCCTGTGCAGGCAGCGTGTGCCCTAATGCACTGCAGTTCACAGCAATAGCAGGAGGGAAATGCTACTGCTGAGTTACAGTGGTATTATATGGGACATACTTGTATGAAGGACACTATTATGATAATAAAGAGTGGACACATAGTCCTACAGATACAACCGGCCCTTTGAGGGTGACCAAACTGCGGATGCGGCCCCCGATGAATTTGAGTTTGACACCCCTGCTCTAGGATAACAATTTAAAATGTCATTATAGACATGGGTCATTTGCGTTGCATGATTACATAGCTACCTATCATTATTTACATTGTCTTGGCATATTTTACTGATAAAGTTTAGATTTGACATATTTTATGGTATTTGTTGTTCCACAGATGTCTCATACATGTGTCTTCAGTTGCACTAAACAGTTCCATCTCAACAGGGACGTAACTAGGGGTGTAGGAGTGGTGCCACTAGAGGCGGAACTAGCATTGGTGCAGAAGATGCATTGCATTGGAGATACTGAGAACTGAGGGGCCCACTGATGCGCAACCCAGCAATGAGTTATCCCCTGGCTCTCCCACAGACCAGTTTGAGCAATGTTGAAAGAATGGCCCAGTGCAGGGAGCAAGAGGAACCTGCCCCTTACCATAGAGAGGCAGGGATAGCCTCATGTTCCAAACTGATAGCAGCTTCTGCTACCTATGGGCTATTTCACACGCTCCGGCTCCTTCCGGGCGGCGAAATCCAGCATGGCCAGGAAGCCATGCCGCACACAGTAGTTTACAATGGAGGGGATGGCCACAGCCTGGCAGCGGTCCCTTCCAGTGGTGGGATCCGACTGCAACCCAGCAGCTGGGACGTGGCTGTCCTGTGTGAATGGACACATTTGTGTCCATTCATAACTATGGTGTGCGGTACGGCTTCCTGGCCGTGCGGGATTTTGCTGTCTGGCAGGAGCCGGAGCGTGTGAAATAGCCCTATTATCACTGATGATCACAGTCACATGCTGCCTCTAATTAACAGACAGCTGTACATTATTTTCTGATTCACTTCTGTCTGTGAATTTAAGGTAGCTCACAACTGATGTTATAGTCACTGTCAGAGTATGTCTGCCAATGCCTAATTGCCAAACCAAGGAAAACCAGGTGGTGGGGGGCCTGTAGAGAATGGCCACTGTGTTCCTGCCTCCACCAAGGTACATGCCCACTGCTATATGCACATCGCTGAACATTGTACCCATCACCATCTGTCTTCTCCTGTCACCCACCCTTTCTGCCTGACACACTCTGCCTCCCCGTTCTTAACACTGGGACCCTCTTTCACTCCCTATCAACCACTGCTGTGTTGCACGGCAGAGGGTGCCTAAACTATATTATTGCACCTGGGCCCACAACCCACAAGCTCCATCATTTGGTGCCACCATACAGTGAGCAGCGTCCTGTGTATTGCACTGCGGATGCCCCACAGTCACTGCATCAGAACTTCACCCTGAAGTCAGAATCTCTGCTGCAGTGTCCCCTGGAGCGGGTTGGGATCGTTTGGTCTAATGCATTATGGTCGAATGTCATTACATCGAATCAATTAGGTCGAATTGCTAAAAGGTCGACATGACTCTAGGTTGACATGGGAAAAGGTCGAAATGATTCTAGGTCGAAAGGTCATTAGTTCGACAGGTCATTAGGTCGACAAGGTCATTAGTTCGACATTGTCTAGGTCAACATTCACAAAGTCGACATGGGGTTTTTCACTGTTTTTTTACCTGAATGTCAACACAGTCGACATGGACACAGTTTAAAGTGCACTGCATCCCCTCGCATCGCTCGCTGCGCTCGCAATGCTTTGGGCACGGTGCCTCGCTACGCTCGGCACACTATTTTATTCTCCCACCACGCCCTAGTGGATGGTAGGGCATGAAATACCGCCTGTCAGCACATGTCGGCTCAAAAAACAGTGAAAAACCCCATGTCGACTTTGTGAATGTCGACCTAGACAATGTCGAACTAATGACCTTGTCGACCTAATGACCTGTCGAACTAATGACCTTTCGACCTAGAATCATTTCGACCTTTTCCCATGTCGACCTAGAATCATGTCGACCTTTTAGCAATTCGACCTAATGGATTCGATGTAATGACATTCGACCATAATGCATTCGACCAAATGACCTCATCCCCCTGTAGCACCTTAAGTGTTGCTGTATCTGCGATGCAAATAACATTTTGAGAAACTCTCTCTGCACGCCCCTCCTGCAGTGAACCTTGTCTGGGCCATTAAAGAAAAAGTTTGCTTTTGCAAACCAACCAGAATCAGGCCCATAGTGCATTCTACTGTATGCATGTGGACTCTGCATCTCTGTTTACATACTGTAGCTGTGTTCCTGCCCCCAGACTTTAAAGTGTATGATTTGCCACTCTCAACCCACATTGGACGCTACACCGCAATTTAAAATCATAGTGCACTACAATGTCCAGTAGCAAGATGCAAACAGGCAGACCGCAAAGTGGTTCTGGAAACCTAATTTTGGTTTAAGCGAAGCTAACAAAAGCCACTCACACAGTGAGCTTAGTGCAGCGCATGATCAGCGCCACCTCCCCCCACTATCCCCCATCGCATCGCTAATTTCAATCGCCACGGAGCCTGGATGCTCACTGCAACTAGCTCTTCACCTCCTCCTCCATCAGTCACTTAATTGTATATGAAGGGACAGTTGAGGCCGGAATTTGCCCAGTGTGCTTCCAACTATCCACGTCACATTGGTGAGCTATTGCAATCAAATACCACTCACCTATTCACTTGTATGCCAAATTACAGGTACCTTGGATATCCTGCCTTCATATACTGTAATTATTTTCGGTACTTGTGTAGTTTCACGGCGGCAGCCTGAGATACGTTATCAGCGTAGCCCAATGGCTGCCTTACTTGTGTAGTTTCACAGCGGCAGCCTGAGATACGTTATCAACGTAGGCTGCCGCCTTGAAACTACACAAGTAACTACCGTACTGTTGCCGGGAACTGCATCTCTGTCCCCAGTGTCTCTGGCAAGCCTAGTCAGCGCCTCTCTCACACCGCCTGCGCCAGCATGATCCCCTCTCTTTGGCGGAGAGGGGATCATGGTGGCACCGCCGGAGATGCCCTCCATCTGACCTTTTCAAACCCCCACTATCCACGTCGGTGTGGAGTTGATTTAATAAAGTGATGCAAGTGCAGCGAGCTACTGAGCCCGAAGCGTGGCGAGCGGACCCGGATTCCATGTAAGGTAATCTGTGTCCCCTCGTGGGGCTCGCTGTGCTCACCACACTTTATTAAATCAACTCCACGTCGACATGGATAGTGGGGGTATGCTATGCTGGTTTTGACAGGGATGCTACACTGACGGCGTAAATGCCGCCGTGAAATTACACAAGTACCTTATTTTCTCCTATTTGCATGTGCAGTATTTGCTGATATTAATTGAATATATGCACAAATTGTTATTGCCACTTTTACCATTCCCCGTTTAAAAAAAAAAAATTACTATGTTAATTCATTTGTGTTTGATGTATTATTAAGTGCCGCTTGGTTTGTGCTGTTCATTTTTTCCCATTGAAGACTGGCATCCCTCCCCTTGTGGCTGCTGATAGTGGTGATTGGTAATTTCCAAAAGTAACATCTGGTGGATGAACATAAGCATTGTACTCCCCGGCAAGGATGCATCGCAAGGACCCTGCACATAGGCTGTGGCTGGCCATTCATTAGCAGTGCGGCCGCAGATGTCGGGTCTTACCACAGCATGCTGTGGTATGACCGGACATCAGATGACCGCATTTCAATGTGAACACAAACATTTCAATGTAAGTGTTCGAACAGTGTGGCGGTACCGTACTGGTTTACACATGACATGCAGTCGTGAGTTAGCGAACCCTGTTCTGCAGGATCCACTGACACACCTGTTGTGAATATATTTTTATGCAGGAAAACCACTGGCAGAATTTGCATATACTGCCAGTGGTTTCCCTGCAATATAAAGTTAGTCTAGCTTTCTCCTTCTCCCAACTATAAACTTGTCAACACATGTTACATGTACCCTCACCCCAGCTCGCACCTCGCAGCATAATATGAATGAAATTTGCCAGAAGGTAAATACACGACAAAAGTTTTTCTAACTAAACTGCAACAATCACATTTTACACAGGTTTTTCCAACTTTTTCGTGCTCAAATTCTTCCTGCCCTTTGAAAAGTAATAAAAAGCACCTTTTGGAATTAATTATCTCAATGCATATTTTGTATAATTATTTTATATTCTCATATGCAGAGCAAAGAAATAGCAATGAGTGTTACATTTTTATTAATATGGAGCCAGCACATTCTGTGTGTTTTACAACTAGGAACAAACAGTCATAAAATAAGCCTGGATATTAACAAAATGGAAAGAAAGCACTGCTCATATGCTTATAGTCTATAGCAATATTGGAGTTTGTTAGGTGATTAAACTCAGTGACATATTATTGGTCCAACCAGACTATAATGTGACAAAAGTATGCCTATATAATCCTCATTCTTACATTTCCTATGCAAATCTCCTGGGTGACTTTCATTTTACAAGGTCACCCTAAGATCTTCATTTATTGTCATTACATTCTTATAACCCCATACCAATATTGCCATGTGACTTTTATATGCCCATATGACTGGTAAAAAGATAAAAACTGCACTTTAGTCATCCTTTTGGTTGCTGCCAGGAAGCTTTTACAACCATTCTAATAAAACATATAGGATGTGATCTTGGCTTGAACATTTTCAGCCAATATCAATGTGATTATTATCCATTTCCCCTTGCTTTTCCCTGCAAATTCCCCCAGACAGTATTTTTGTGTATCCAAAATGACTGTCCTGCTATGCACATCCTCCACCTCTGCACACACAATATATATATATATATATATATATATATATATATATATATGTATATATATATATATATATATATATATATATATATATATACAAACTCCAAAATAATGGCACTCCAGAGGCAAGGGTACAGCCATTATTTTGGAGTTTGTGCATTGATCTTTCATTGGGCACCGGGGCCCGCTGTATATTTATTCTTATTCTCATCATTGAGTGCCGGCAGATTTGGACTATCTATATATATATATATATATATATATATATATATATATATATATATATATATATATATCTTAGTAATTGTATAGGATCTTACCCCCTGATCCTTCTGGACTAAAAAGAAGGGGGGGAGAAAAGGTCAGTTGTTTATGGATGCACTCCTGATCCTCACGGATCAATATTGGTTACAGTAAATTGTTCTATTCAAATAAAACTGTGGGGGTTCCTAGTGTCTTTATTTAATTAGTTCTTTGACAAGGAATTAGCCCACAAATTTGCGAAAATAAGAGGTTAAAATATCCCAACATACAGACATACACAAAGTGAAGAAAAATAAAGATTCGTGCTGGAAAGAATTTGTTAAAACGTGTAGGCAGAATCTGATAGGATGATGTTACTTTAGTACTCTTTGGGTGGTATTCCCTTATATCTTTAGTACTGTTAAGGTAGTATTCCCTTATGACATGTGTGTTATTTTATTCTATGTCACACCGTTTTAATAGATAGGGGTCGCTCGGTTATTTACCCTCGATTTGAATCAGGATGTATATGAATATTTCAATTTTTGTGCTGATGTTATTTTTGTGTGATTTTATTCATACAGCTTTCAAAGGTTTATGATTCATGTGTGTTGGCCAGGGTTGTTATGGCTCTATATCACTTTCTATTCTGGATATATACTATCTCTTATCAATTGTGTGATTTGGCCGGAGGTTCGGCTCTATGTCACACTTGTTATTGATTCCCCGCAGGAAGCTATTGACAGTCTTATGTGTGATTTGGCCACGAAGTTGGCTCTATGTCACAGTTATTTGCCAATAGTGAGTAGATTCTGTCACATATACCTGTTTTATAGTTTTTCCACTTGGATTGTGAATTAAGTTTGTGATGTGGCCTTGAATTTGGCTCTATGTCACATTGGGTTTTTAAGTCTCTGTGATAATTTTAGCCTCACGTTTAGCCCTATATCACATTTATTATTTTTACAGGTGTGTCTTATTCCCTCAGGGGATAGTATGGATGTTCCTGTTGTGTGATTTGGCCACAAGTTTGGCACTATGTCACACTTATGGGATACTCCAGGAGTTTTGTCATATATGCATATTTAGCTGTTTTTATCAGCCTTAAGTGATAGGTTTGAGCATGTGATATGGCCTTGAGTTTGGCTCTATGTCACACTAGGTTTTAATTCATACTATATATATAGTTTTAATTCTGCATGTTATATATATTTTGTGTGATTTGGCCTTCTCTTGGCTTTATGTCACACGTTGTTTTATGTGTTTTTGCTGTATGAATATATTTATTGTTTATCATATACTTTCTCCTTTTAACCATAAATGGGTTAGAGCGACATACATTTCTTTTTGATGAACACAAAGTTGGTTCATCTAGTTATGTAACTTGTCAGTGGCTGTTGTCTATTGCTATCATGTTCCTCTCTGGCTGTTATGCCTGGGATTACAGATAGAGACAATTGTATACATATAGTGATACAATCTTTTTGTATCTTATGTTTTCATTTGGTACATTTTTCGATCAGAGATACATTTTTAGCTACCACTCATTGCTGCTGACCTCTGCTGGTGGTTTTTATTTATTACGTTTCTCTGGTCATAAATAGCCAGTGGAATTTTATGTTAGAGAGTTCAGAGCAAATAGTAATTGCTGCTGTAGCAGGATATTCTGCCTTAGTTATGTCTAACATATAAGACAGTCCCTGTACTTTAGTCTGTATACATGGACTGCAGAAACAAATGGTACTATCTTAACTCCCCAGTATAGGGTCTCAGCAGTAAAGTTACAGTCTATTAAGCGGTGAGTATAACATGATATTTAAACACACAATTTCATCCTATTAGTCTGCCTGCCACGGGTCTAGGACACGTGTTTCGCATTAGGTGCTTCTTCAAGCTAGCCAAACGATCGCTATCCGCCATTCAGGCTTTATTTAAGAGTCCCGCCAATCATCTTCGATTGTGCGGGTCACGTGGTATTCATTCAGCCAATGGTGCGGCTTTCTCCGCATTCTCCGTCTCTATGCAGCATATTGCTGCTGCCGCTGCCGGTATCACGTGATTGATCACGTGTGTACTTCGTACCAATGATCACCGCTTAGGGCTGGAGGAATTCATCGAAATCCTAAATCAAAATGATCTCAATTTAAAACTGACACACGAGATCAGTCAGAACCAAATACACTTCCTCAACCTCCTAATTAGCATCGACGTAATGGGCAATCTATGTACAGATTTATATAGAAAAGAAACCGCAACTAACAGTCTGCTACATGCCTCAAGTGGTCACCTCCCCAGCACAATCAAGGCCATCCCCAAAGGGGAAATGATCAGAACCAAAAGAAACTGTTCGAACCCTCAAACCCTGAAAAAAAAGAGAACATGAACTTCCAGAGAGACTAATAGAGAGAGGGTATAGTAAAACACTCATTAAAAAGTCTCAAAGAACAGTAGAAGGGATCACTCGTGACTCCTTACTCCTCCCCAAACAAAAGAACCCAAGCCAGACAGAATCCATCCGCTTCATAGGCACCTTCAACAACCATTGGAAGGATATCCGCCAAATACTGCAGAAACATTGGCCTGTATTGCAGACAGACGAAGACCTTAAATCAATCCTCCAACCACAAGTACAAGTCAACTGGAGAAGAGCCAGAAATGTGAAGGATCACCTGGTACGCAGCCATCTGGCAGAAGTACCACCAGCCGTAACCACACAGAAACAGGGATCTGAAAAGTGTGGCAGATGTAAGGCCTGTAACTATATGATTTCAACCAAATCATATCAAGACAAATTCGGCAAAACATGGTACATAAAAAGTCTGATAACCTGCACAACAATCGGAGTGGTGTACAAAATCCAATGCCCATGTGGCAAAGCCTATGTGGGCAAAACAAAAAGACCCCTGAAGGTAAGAGTATTGGAGCACATTTGCTCCATACGCAACGCCAGAAAAGATGCCAACAATTTAAAAAAACTCAGCCCAATAGCGAGACATTTCATGCGCTACCATAACAATGACCCAAAGGGCCTCGAAGTGTTTGGTATGCGGCATATCCAATTGGGAATTAGAGGTGGAGACCTGGATGCCGAACTTCTTAAAACCGAAACAAAGATGATTTTTCTTATGGATTGTTTACAACCAAGGGGACTGAACGAATATAATAGTTATCTACCTTTCCACTAAAACACTATATGTTCTTCTTTCAACCAAAGATCACAGGTATAACCTGTCACCTTAAAAACCATTGGTCATCCTTAATATATCTCTTCCAACCTTCATTGATCTCCCTGCATACCAAACAAAAAAGGCAAGTAATATGCCATAAATCACCCCTATTCTTCTTTTTTCATTACACTCCCCTATTTATCAACATCCCCTTAGAAAATTATTAACAGAAACATGATGCCAAACCCGAATAATAATATCAATCTGTTTAGTGATCACAGTTTATATGTAATTAAGGCAGAAAATCTAAATGAGAGTATTAATTAAAACATCAAAACCTAGAACCTCGAAACAACAACTAAAACTAATCATCACCCTCAAGCCCACGCTGGTACAAAAACACTCAACTATGAGAAGACACGAACAGCCTGTCACAGGGCATTATTATCTGTGGGATATCATCACGAACATTCACCATCTCACTCCCACCCTTTCACTGGAGCAATCCGGCTCCCCTCACTTGTGGACTCCAGCCAGACTGGACCACATAACATATTCTCCTTTATCCCCATCACTGGGTACCCACACCACCCAATTCCAAAAAAAAATTTTTTTAATCTTAAATAGAGCCACCTTAATATAAATGACTAGCAAATAAATGTTTCTCAAATCACAACGAATGCATCAAATGCACTATATTCAACTGACACCATTTTTGATTTCCCATCACCCCTGTTTTTCTCTCACGATTGTTAATTTGACACTATCACATTTACTCCCTTTTTGCTCAGCACAATACTAACGTTTTCTTTCCTCCTTCCTCCTTTTTTAAATCTTGAAGTCCAATCATTTTCCACAGCAAGACCAACTCTAAACAAAAGACAGAATACAATAATTAATTAAAAATCATCTCAATCGGAATATACTTACCGGTAGAAATCTATAAGTACTGTGACATAACACTGTAAATACTGAAAGGAAAATCTTACTGGTATTAGACATACAGATTGCGGGGTAAAATGGATATACGGCATAAGGTATAACTGATTACTATAAACCAGTCTTAGAAACCCAATACATCTACAAAACGTCCTAAATAATGAATTAAGGGGACAGGGAGGATCTAACAACAATGATCCACCAAAAGATATAAACATCACGTATACACTTAAAACATCTTAATACGAACGACTAATTTTATATACATACTCCGGGGTACCGCAGCATAATCCATAGATGCACGGGCTGAGCCCGACATGATGACCATTGGCACAAAACAATCACGTGACCAAGCATTAAACATGCAGGCTACGGGGACATATGAATATAGGGTATAATACATAACCAGTAAAAACAAACCAATAGTGGACACCTAACACTATCACTGAATGTCCAGAGAATTATAGCAATAGAACAGGGAGGACACAATAAAAACCACCCACTGAAAGATGTAAACACTGCACGTATATTTAAAGTAGTATTATACGTATTAACAGTTGCACATACAGCTTCCAGGGCATGAGAGTAGATTATACAGATGCACGGGCGGAGCCCTAAGCGGTGATCATTGGTACGAAGTACACACGTGATCAATCACGTGATACCGGCAGCGGCATCAGCAATATGCTGCATAGAGACGGAGAATGCGGAGAAAGCCGCACCATTGGCTGAATGAATACCACGTGACCCGCACAATCGAAGATGATTGGCGGGACTCTTAAATAAAGCCTGAATGGCGGATAGCGATCGTTTGGCTAGCTTGAAGAAGCACCTAATGCGAAACACGTGTCCTAGACCCGTGGCAGGCAGACTAATAGGATGAAATTGTGTGTTTAAATATCATGTTATACTCACCGCTTAATAGACTGTAACTTTACTGCTGAGACCCTATACTGGGGAGTTAAGATAGTACCATTTGTTTCTGCAGTCCATGTATACAGACTAAAGTACAGGGACTGTCTTATATGTTAGACATAACTAAGGCAGAATATCCTGCTACAGCAGCAATTACTATTTGCTCTGAACTCTCTAACATAAAATTCCACTGGCTATTTATGACCAGAGAAACGTAATAAATAAAAACCACCAGCAGAGGTCAGCAGCAATGAGTGGTAGCTTAAAATGTATCTCTGATCGAAAAATGTACCAAATGAAAACATAAGATACAAAAAGATTGTATCACTATATGTATACAATTGTCTCTATCTGTAATCCCAGGCATAACAGCCAGAGAGGAACATGATAGCAATAGACAACAGCCACTGACAAGTTACATAACTAGATGAACCAACTTTGTGTTCATCAAAAAGAAATGTATGTCGCTCTAACCCATTTATGGTTAAAAGGAGAAAGTATATGATAAACAATAAATATATTCATACAGCAAAAACACATAAAACAACGTGTGACATAAAGCCAAGAGAAGGCCAAATCACACAAAATATATATAACATGCAGAATTAAAACTATATATATAGTATGAATTAAAACCTAGTGTGACATAGAGCCAAACTCAAGGCCATATCACATGCTCAAACCTATCACTTAAGGCTGATAAAAACAGCTAAATATGCATATATGACAAAACTCCTGGAGTATCCCATAAGTGTGACATAGTGCCAAACTTGTGGCCAAATCACACAACAGGAACATCCATACTATCCCCTGAGGGAATAAGACACACCTGTAAAAATAATAAATGTGATATAGGGCTAAACGTGAGGCTAAAATTATCACAGAGACTTAAAAACCCAATGTGACATAGAGCCAAATTCAAGGCCACATCACAAACCTAATTCACTATCCAAGTGGAAAAACTATAAAACAGGTATATGTGACAGAATCTACTCACTATTGGCAAATAAATGTGACATAGAGCCAACTTCGTGGCCAAATCACACATAAGACTGTCAATAGCTTCCTGCGGGGAATCAATAACAAGTGTGACATAGAGCCGAACCTCCGGCCAAATCACACAATTGATAAGAGATAGTATATATCCAGAATAGAAAGTGATATAGAGCCATAACAACCCTGGCCAACACACATGAACCATAAACCTTTGAAAGCTGTATGAATAAAATCACACAAAAATAACATCAGCACAAAAATTGAAATATTCATATACATCCTGATTCAAATCGAGGGTAAATAACCGAGCGACCCCTATCTATTAAAACGGTGTGACATAGAATAAAATAACACACATGTCATAAGGGAATACTACCTTAACAGTACTAAAGATATAAGGGAATACCACCCAAAGAGTACTAAAGTAACATCATCCTATCAGATTCTGCCTACACGTTTTAACAAATTCTTTCCAGCACGAATCTTTATTTTTCTTCACTTTGTGTATGTCTGTATGTTGGGATATTTTAACCTCTTATTTTCGCAAATTTGTGGGCTAATTCCTTGTCAAAGAACTAATTAAATAAAGACACTGTTAAGGTTTCGGGGCGTCCACGCTGACCCTAACTCCGTTGTTTCGGACTAGCGGTTGACGGGCACGTGCGGTGCTAGGCTTCGCCTATAATAGCCGCGTCCGAAAGAGCCAGTTAAGCCGGCTCTAACCCCGATGCCACCAGGTCTTGTGTGTGACAATGTGTCTGCCAAGGCTAGCCGACAACAAGGGGAACCTCTAACTAGTACGGAGCTAAGCGAGGAGCCCCGAACCTCCAAAGGGGGGTGACTCTTCCGAGATGGCAATAAGGACGTATACAGTCAATGGCAACAATGCTCTGAGGTGGTATATAACAATCAATGGCAACAATGCTCTGAGGTGGTATAAAACAATCAATGGCAACAATGCTCTGAGGTGGTATATAACAATCAATGATAATATCAGTGGCAATTCCTGCAACCTTTAACTACACACAGCTGAGATGGCAAACAGTGAACGTAGGATGAGAGGAAGATATGGGAAACGTTCCCACTTAACTGGTAGGTGAACAGGAATGCTGCTGGGCACAAGGACAAGGCAGGATCTGGGCTGGAGAGCTGGAGGAAAAATCCCGCAGGACAGGTAACCAACAGCTGACAGACAGGACTGGCCTCTGGAACCGGGAACACTCTAGACAGAACGTCAGAACTATATCCGGCGTCTGACTAGTGGCTTGTGGGTGTTTAAATACCCCTGACAACCAATGCCTGTCTGCAGCAAGGTGTGGAACAGCTGGTAATTACACCCCTTCCTCCCCGCGGCCGCCTGGCGTCCCCCGTCGCCTAGGCAACCGCTGCGGCCGGGGAGGAAGTGGTGAACTCCTGTTCCCTGCGTTGCTAGCCCCGCCCGCCGGCATCGTTATGCAGCGGCGTCCCTGTTGCCTAGCAACAGCCGGGACACGCTGCTGAGGGATTCTCGGGCGGAGGCGGAAGCCGCTAGTGCGGCTGATAACCTCACCCCCCGCCCGCCGGCGTCGTCACGCAGCGGCGTCCCTGTTGCTTAGCAACAGCCAGGACGCGCTGCCGGGAGACCGACGGGCGGCAGCGAGAGCCGCTGGTGCGGCTCGTAACAGACACTAGGAACCCCCACGGTTTTATTTGAATAGAACAATTTACTGTAACCAATATTGATCCGTGAGGATCAGGAGTGCATCCATAAACAACTGACCTTTTCTCCCCCCCTTCTTTTTGATCACTGACCCTCAGTTGGTCAGGATAGCACCCCCCTACACAACAATTGAAATAGCGGTTAAAGCCCGACAATATAGGGCAGTAAGTGAACTAACTGAGTGCAGAACCCCCAAAACCCTTCCTGTCCTCCTTCTGGACTAAGCAAGACACAAATTGATATTAAGTTTATGTTCACAGATTTGTCACTTTATCCAACTTTATTTGTAGTTGGTCTTAACAGTTTAGCCCGAGTCTGCCCGGTCATTAGATGAGAGAAGCGTCCGGTCGTTGCCAGGAGACGGCCAAGCTGTATTCAGATGACATCAGCAGCACTTCCGGAGACACGGCCACTGGACGCCGGAGAGACATGGCTCACAATGCACACAAGGCTTCTGCTATTTAAGGTAAGAGCACATGCAGCTCTGTTTAGTCACTGGCACTATTTGCACTTTGTGGTACACGTCTTGAAGAAAAGACCTTTAGGTCTTGAAACGTCTGCATGATGTACACTTTATAATACTTACCAATATGGATGAAGCATCACCTGTTTTAAAAAGTCCGTGGAGTGTGGCTTCTCCTTGCCTGGTCCAGAAGGATCAGGGAGTAAGAACCTATATATATATATATATATATATATATATATATATATACCTAGATACAGAAGTACCAACACACTCGCCATTCCTAAGAATGGGGTGCAAACAGCACCCACTTCCCAGGATGGGGTGCATTGGCCTGTGATCGCACACTCTAGTAAATATATATATATATATATATATATATATTATACACTATGACCTGTTGAGGCAGCACACAGAGACTTTTTTCTTAGGTGAAAGAGCAAATTATTTTTTATCTACGTTTTGGGGCACAAGTTCCCTTCATCAGGAAAAAAAATTACAATGATTCAAAATAATTACTCTATACTTACCAATCTGCATCCCTTTCTGTCACCAAGTCCCAGCCATGCTGCTTGGTCCCAGCACCCCACTTCTAATATCAGCATTTGGCTTATGGCAAAATTGATGTCCCAGACCGCAGGCGCTTCTCCATAGAGACGCTGTGATTAGAAGCAAAGAAGCCATGGCAACCAATAGACAGCATGTAAGTGCAAGGTTCAAAATACATAAAAAACTGTATGGGGAGCATATTGCTTCATATAAATACTAGGCATCTATTTCCTGGAAAGCCTTCATTAAAATTAAAATCTGCTTAAAACACCAAATATGAAAAAAAAATGAATCTGTTTATTCTGGTTAAAACTCCTAATGTTAGGTGTTTGCCATAAATAATGTATTAATGAATCACAAAGATTATTTACATAGACACCAATGTAACTCCCACTAGGAGCATCCCTGAACTTGGGGGGTATTTCTTAATAAGGGCTTAGCTTACGTCTAAAATGCTGGCAATTAAAAGAAATTAATGAGGCCTAAGGACTCATTCAAGCCCTTAGGACGAATTCTGTCTAAAGTAAAGATCCATTGTGATTCTAATTGCAGGAGCTTTTTCGACCAGTCACCCCCTCATATAGATGGGGGAACATAATCTATGAGCTTATATTTTAATGCTGTCATCCGCCGAACACCAACTGGCGTCTACACCCACTATACTGGAGGTAATATCACAGCTTTGTTTCAATATATAACAGAGACAGCATGTCTTATACTAGTGTGGCAGAATACATATATTTAATACTGGATGGTTCCAAGTCAATTGAAAGACACTTACCAGCTAGTGCAGCTAAGGCTGAGCTGGATAAACAAATCAGTTTCTAATTGACAGTCTATTACTAAAGAATGGTGTCGAAAGTTTCAGGGTCAACAAACCCTTGACCCCCGAAACATTGGACACCATTCTTTTGCCCTGTAAACTTTAAAAACGTTGTTTTGAAGTCTGTTGAGTGCCGCTGCTTGTTTGAATTACCGACTATCCATCCACCGAATGGGCACAGATGGCTGCTGACCCTGCATATGGGGAGTGCCAAGCTGAGCAGATATTCTATATTTAACAAATCCAGAATCCCTCTGGGTTGTCTCCCAAAGAGGAATTGAAGGGTCTAACCCCTGTAGAAGATCGGGGAACCTCTTTAACTGCAAACATTAAATATGGTCAATTTTAATCTATTTTTTTTCTTGAGACACCACCTCTTTATAATCTGTTGTAGGGTCTGATAAAACCTTTCTAGCAGGTCATCTGTTGCAGGTGGTAAATGGAGGTAGTAATTATATCTACCTTTAACAACAGGGTGACCAGTTTATTTATTATTTATTTATTAACAGTTTCTTATATAGCGCAGCATATTCCGTTGCGCTTTACAATAGCAGACAGTGAAACAACAAAACAGGGTATTTACAGACAGTCAAAATGTAGGAGGGCCCTGCTCGCAAGCTTACAATCTATAGGGAAATAGGCATTGATACATAAGGATAGATACTGTATTCTTTATTGCATCGATTCCACCAGAACGCAAGGTTCTATGACTGGTTCTGGAATTTGACCAGTTCACTAGACACACCACAAGTAGAACATTTTTGTGGTTCCCAGGCAAGCTGCACAATGTATAACCCAAGAATTGTATTTCTGCCATTTTAAAAACAGGTACAGTAGCTGTCTGACCCAGGGTTTTCTGTTTGAAGACCAGCTTAGATGTGTCCCTGTTCAGACACCAAATGTGACAAGAAATCACATACACTAGACACTGATGCAGTCTGAGTCTTTATTTGTAGCAGGCAGCAGCATTCCAGTAGGTACAAAGAGTTACAGTACAGCAGCATACTGGTGTCAGAAGAACAGTTCACCATACAGCTTACAATAGCCCTACCATAGCCCGCACCCCCAGCCTATCACCTGGATGGCTATTCCACCATCAGGAGCCATTGCCCTCTGCCCTGGACACAGATTTACCAGAAAGCCACAGGTACTAATCAGCCAAACCTTGATCACCTCTTTGAGAAAAGCTGGACTGGATCTAATCATACTGCTGCTAAAACCTGGTCTGGATAGTTCACTTCCACTTCATGTGAACTTATGCTGTCCCTGCCACAATAGAGATAGCAGTTGCTGATTCTTAAACAGTAATAAAATTTCATAATAAGGTGTTACTGGTGACCCTATTGCACTTCCAGATTGTTGTACAGTATATTGTTGTAGATATATAGCACCATTGAATAGGAAGTCATTATAAATTAGAACCAGGTTTAACAAACATCAAAAAAAAAAAATCCTATTGAAATCAGTCACCTTTTACATTAGAGGGACACTTTTTCCATGGCCTGCAAACCCTGCTCATGTAGAATTGAAATATAGAGGCTGATGACATCCATAGTGCCTTGTAATAAATTGAGAAAATTAGCATTCCCTTTGAGGTTAGCGTTATGAATCATAATATGGGGCTGGATCCGGACATCCGGACCAGGATTGTGACATAGGATACCCTGGACCAAGATTATGGGTCAGCCAGGTGGAAGTTCCAAATCTTTATGGATCTTTGGTTCTTTATAAAGTACTGGAGTAATAGGTATTCCTGTCATAAGGCATCAAAAGTTCTCTGATCAATGAGATGAGAATCAGAGGCTTGTTGTTATACATCAGTCAATGCACTATAGAATCTGTCTGTCAGAACCACAATTTCACATATGCTGCTTGATCGGCTAATTGTCTTAAAATTGTTTTTGTGTATGCATTGAGATCTATAGTGACCTTTTTATTTGCTGGGGCATATAATGATGATTTCATCATCACTAACGAGATTTTAGTGCTTTATTCTCAGAACTAGATAGCTTTGATGGATGTATAATAGGTGCTTGTGTACATATAACAACAAAACAAGTAAAGAATCTCATATATATTCTAATATAGGCATTATTGGATGGTGGATCAAAAGATGATTTAGACCTGGTTTGTACAAATTGGGAAAGAGGACTAATAATGTCAGTACTACCTTGATGTTGTAATAATTTCTTACACCTTGGTGAAGATCAATTTGACACTCAACTATTTGATGTAGAAGGGACAAATCATAACCTTTATTACATAATTGCTTTTCCACTGGGGATAAAGAGCTATTAGATAAATGTAAAATAAATGTTTCTATCTTGTGGAATCTTTCTCATTTTGACTGCCTCTCCAGGTTCTCTTGGACTTCTTCCATGCCTCCAGAGAGTGGTTACCCTTAAAAGGGGTCTTTGAACATTGGATGGTTCATCTGATTCAACAATGGCAAAGTCACTGTCACTTTGAGATAACAAGTCTGACTGACACGTTATTTTATATTACGCCATGAATGTCTTGAATGCGGATTTTAGGTGCTTTTTGAAAGACCAATGCCTGTTAACCATCTATAGACTTTGTTGTCTTCACAGTCTTGTTGAACCAAAACCAGTTTAGACTTTTTGACTATCAACACATCTTATCTGTATTTCGTATTTAGAACTCCTTGACTTCATAAAGTATCTTACACATGTATCATGTTATTGAAATACCTATGTCTAATTTTTATAATTATATGCAAATGCACTTGTTAAAGTTGAAACATATTTTTCTCTTCCATTTTTTTAAATGTTTAGTTTTATTTTTAGGCTTAAGTCTACATCATTCCAGTTTGATATCTATCAGTTGGTCAGATATGTTGTATCCCAGATTTTACTGGCCAGCTTTAGCTGAGTTGCAGAAACTGCAGCCATGCAGCCTTATTATTGGTGGAGTTTTTGCAGGGGGATGGACAGGAAGATGAGGTCTTAGGAAGAAGTACAAAGGACAAGTAGCTGAATAGTGTGACATGGAGGGCACATGTTAGTGTCCAGTGCTGAGATCTGGGGCTGTGAAACAGGCAGATTGGTATTCCATTGTCTTATGGAAAGGAGACCAGCGTGTGAGGGCAGCAGTATGTAGAGATCAGTGGAAGGAACAAGGGGATCCCCACCTTTAGGGGTGAGAGGTTTGCTTCTAGATATAGGCTGATCTGGGTCAGTAGTTGGAAACCATGCGGTGCGAGGCCCCCACGATGAGTTTATGAAATATCCTGGTTAGATAGACTGCAGAGAGGCTAAATAAGGGGGAAAACACACAAACGGAGAGTCCTAGTAGGCTGTTGTGGCATTACTGGTCCAAGGATACTCTGGTAATGTATTCTGTCCCATCATTGTTTATGTTGTAAGTCAAAGCAAATGTTGAACTGATATAATCTAAATGAATGTTGTGCTGGATGGAGAAGGACAGTTGTTATTTTCGTGATAACCCTGTATGAACTGTAAATAAACTGCTTGGTGTTTGTGATAAGTCGGTCTGGCATCCAATTCTTACTTCACTGCCATGTCAAGCACTAGTCAGTTTTCACAGATGTACAGATGGAGCGGGAGACATCTTTGCAGGGGATGGCGGAAGAGTCGCCATCTGCCATCCCCCGCCAGCCGGAGTAAGGGGACGCACGTGCAAGAGATGCACATGCGTCCCCTTACAACAGGGCTCCCCTCCGGGTCCCCGCAGCCTCACCGACGGTCGCCCCGGGTCCTCGCCGCCTTGCTACACCCCCCTAACCCTGTCCGTCTCTCTGAAGCGGAGACGGACAGAGTTCCCGTCCTTCCGCCGACGGGAAACTGGGATGCACATGCATGTGAGACGCACGCGCAGCCCAGTTTCTATCGCTGGCACTCGCCAGTGCAAGGCATCTGGCGAGAGCCGGCCAAAGATGTCTCCCGCTCCATCTGTGTTAGGCCTTAACAAGGGATAAAGTGGAGGGTGATAAAAAGAGATAAAGGACCAGCCAATCAGCTCCTAAATGCCATGTTACAGGCTGTGTTTGAGATATTACATTTAGGAGCTGATTGTCTGGTCCCTCATCTCTTTATCACCCTCTACTTTATCTCTTGTTAAGGCTTAATACTTTTGGCCCAGTATAAGAACTTATTATCAAATAATATATTTTTCAACATTTTGTAATGTCCTAAAATCTTGATATTTACTCACATTTTACCTAAGTAAATCATATAAGCTTTCCGCCCATCAAGCACTTGGTCTGTATACAGTAGACTATAGGTTTGCTGCATGTATTAGAACTCTCCACTCATCCATAGCTTCTGGTGAACCTCATCTCAAGAAACACGTTAAGCTGGGTACACCCAGCAGTGATATATTGTTAACAATATAGACAATATTGATATTGCTAACTCATATATAGTGCAAATCGCTTACTGTGTATCCAGTATATCATCAACGATGCTCGCTCCCATCACATAATGACCCCCCCCATTGTCTGTACATGCAGCTCAATCTTTCAACATCATTAGAAACTGCATGTACGTGGCTGGGGTAGGTGTCATCACTGACCGATATTGTGAACAGTGTGTATGCACTATATCTTTGTCCCATGGCACCTCAGATATAGTTAACAATATTGGTGATGCCAGGGATGTACCCAGCTATAGACACCTGCCAGATACTGTAGATTCATAATATTCCATTTAGACAATCCAAATGTGTAGCGGGCAGTCAGAAATGCCTCATTCTCTGATACAATAAAAGTGATTTTTCAGGGACTTACAGTACCATAATCATCATCATACTGTAAGTGCTGTGGAATATGCTGGACTATATAAGAAACTGTAACTAAATAAATATATGAAAGTTGTGGGCTACACAATGGGGGTTATTCTGGTTCACTAGCAAAGGCAAATTCACTCTCTAATGGGCAAAATCATATGCACTGCAGGTGGGACTGATGTAACATGTGCAGAGACAGTTATATTTGGGTAGGGTTGGTACTTCAAACTGATATCTATATTGCAGTGTAAAAATAAAGCAGCCAGTATTTACCCTGCACAGAAATAAAATAACACCCAAATCTAACTCTCTCTGCATATATTACATCAGCCTCACCTGCAGTGCACATGGTTTTGTCCATTAGAGAGTGAACTTGCCTTTGCATAATCTCCAATGACACAATGGGCTTACTAATAAACTTAAAAAATGGCTTTTCTCCAGCATTTTAGCTGTAAAGCCTAAAAAAAATGTTTCTCTATTTTATAGAAAAACGTGTGAGGAAATCATACCTCCCAACTTTTCATCTGAAGAAATCCGCGCGAGCTCCCGAAAAGGGGGCGTGGCGTATGCAAATGAGAGCGCGGCTTATGCTAATTAGCCGCGACCTCATTTTCATACGAGAATAGACGCTGTGCGCATGCACACAGCGTCTATTCTACTAGATTGGGGGGTCTCCCAACTGCCACCCCCCCGCAGCGGGACAATGCCTGCCGCGGGTGGGACAGCGGGACAGGACCCGAAAATCGGGACTGTCCCTCTAAAATCGTGACAGTTGGGAGGTATGGGAAATCACTGTGGAAAGGTGTCTGTTTGTGATGAGCTCCCATAAGTTTCACTGTGTATAACAATAATATTTATACAGTGGAGACAAACAAATCTTTTCTTAAAAATATACTATGATCTCTGTAAGGTGTTATGTCGACCAGCACTGGAGAAAAAGCTGCTTCCACAGATTACTCGAACACAGGCTGCTGGGTTTATTTACTGTACTAAAATGGGAGATCTATTAAAGATGAAATTTTGCTATGTGCAACCAATCAGATTCTGGGTTACATGTAATAGGAAGCAATTTTTAGTAAAAAAAACGGCCAAAATCGCACATTTACTTAAAAACGTACATGTAAAAAAGTGTCCGAATGGAGAAATACAATTAGAACTTTTTGCTGTATCCCCCCAAAAAATAGCAATTTCAGAAATTTCGTCCCGATGTTTTCTCATTGAAAACAGCACAATCTCAAATGTAATATGGTGCGATTTTTTAAATCGCACCCTAAACATTATCATAAATGGCAAGAGAAATAGACCTGCTTCTAATTTGACAGAACCATGAATAGATCACCGAGATTTCTGCATAGTTCTGTCCAAAAAAGTAAAAATGATTAAAAAAATATAGGGTGGGGTCCCCCAAGCAAAACAAGCCCAGGTTCTTTGAGCCAGTCCTGGTTTTACAAGTACGGAGGAACAAAGTGTTGGGGTCCTCCTGTATTTAAGAAACCAGAACCAGGCTCTTGGTTCCAAGACACTTTTTATACAAGGTCCCAAGGCCAAATCATTATGATTACTGGCTGATCAGCCCTGGACAGGGTCCCTGGGGGAGTGGGGACCTTCCATTACAGTGGTCCCCTCATGGCTTCACCAGTCCAGGCTGAAGCCCTGGGCTGTCCCTTGCACCCCAGGACTGTGGGTGCTGGGCTGACATTTCTGTGTAAAAAATACATTTAAAAATGGGTAGTGTTGTAGATCTACAAGTCTCCCATGCATGCAGAAACTTGGAGCACCACGAGTTCCAGAATGCAGGGCATTAAATGGCCCACTGGGACTTGTAGTTCCACAGCATGACCAATGTTAAAAAAAACCCACAACAGACCCTAAAAAGTGTATTATTTTATATGCCTACACACTTTCACACACCCATACATATACTCACCTTGCCACGCTCCCCCCCAGGTTGGTACTCTTGTCCCGTATTGCAATCCAAGGGTTTAAAAAAAAAGAGTAATGCAACCACCAGACTTGAGGAGCCGCATGTGTGTATACACACACACGTACAGCTCCTCCTGACACTGAGGGAAATCCCATTCACACCAGTCACTGGGACTCTCTTCAACCAATCAAAGTAGATTCGGATTGGTTACCTTAATAGAACTCCAATCTTAGTAAATAAACACATGTTTTGTTGTTTTGTAGTAGGCACATGAGCTATATCTTCAAAAATATGTTACCACATTAGCAAAATACAGCAACATTGGGGCAGTTTTATGCATGTACTGTCACACCAAGAAGATCATTATGGCTTTAGATTCCGTCACCAAGCATATTTTAATTAATCTTTTTGTGATCACACCTTCTAATGCACCCCTGCATAAACTCATTTAATTGGGTATGGGTCAAAGGGTCAACAGTAATTAGGTTGACAATCAATAGTTCAACCTCTATTGGTTGACAGGCAAAAGGTTGACACGCATTAGGTCGATATGGTTAAAAGGTAAACACATGAGAGGGAATGGAGGTGAGTGTCTGTGATATAGCCCCCTCAGCAGTATTTGTGGGCTACCAGCACAACACACTTCTATTGAATCTCTCACTGATGCAGTCTCTTTGCTACTACTCACTGATTGTGCATCAGTGAGAGATTCAATGGAAGTGTGTTGTGCTGGTAAAGGCAGCCCACAAATACTGCCGAGGGGGCTATATCACAGATGGTCACCATGGCAGTGCCCTGTACAAACTGGGCTGGATTCTGAGTATTAGAGGGCATGCTGGGGGCAAACAGTAGATGCCATATACAGCAGGGAGTTTCCCACAGACACCTGGGTAGTGCAGACATCCCACTGCTGCCACAGGTAGCAAAGTCGTGGAGCTTTAGGACAATATCTAAGTACATGTTTATACTCTGTGCTGCATAAATGAAGTTTAAAGGATGTCACAATACGTGGCGAGGTACAAATTCAATGCTCATCTAAATGATTAAGGGGAGTTGTATGTGTAGTAATCTGTATTGTGTTTTATCTACATTTCCTTACGCCACTGTCAGTTTTTTCATTTTGCAATTACACTACATTGTCTCAGTACTAGTAAAGTACAATTAAATTAGAAAATACCTAAACCATATACAAATAATTCTATTTACTCAATAGACACATTTGAGTGTATTGGTACAGCTCGGGGACCAGATTAGATCTCAGGGACAAAGCGCTTAATTAATTGACATACACTTGACCTTTAAGAGCATTACCCATGAGGATATGGAGACATAGCTTTTGGAATCTCTTTTTTTATATAGCGTAAAAGCATTTACATTATTTTAATTTGCATGCAAAATGAGTATTAACGTTTGTAAATAATTTGATTAAGTGTATAGTCATTAATAGGGGGGAAATTATTATGTTGCTACTGTATGTAACACATTTGTATTTCAGCTTCTCCATAAAATAAGGTATAATTGTTCTTAATCAAAGTCTAAGTTTATTGATAACAGCATTCTGTAATATATACCGTAATCCTTTATATCAAATAGCTACCACGTGATTTACCCACATATTTTTTTGATTATGGACAATGGATACTTTGTCAAATTAATAGCAAACCTATTATTCATTGTTTCATTTATTTTCCTCATAAATTCTCCAATTTAAGATTAGAAATGTTTCTCCAGAGAAAAATCAGATTTACAGCAATACTTTTACCATTTATTCATCGGAGATTATTTATTAGGTGCTAACCCATCAATTAGCTTTGGTTGGACTAGAGCAGGGTAAGCTAGTGATAGCAAGGCCAATTCGCTGTACAGCATATTATGTAGTAAACTGCTGAAATAAATAAATTGGTTCATTGTAATCAATGACTCAACAAGAATTCAGAAAATACATTTCAACAAATCTAACCCTGTCAAAGATACATGATATACCGCATTGTTCAAGGTTGCACATAAGTTAGTACAAACACAAAAGATATAAATAAAGTAGAAACAAATTAAGGAAAAACTATTAAAATGATGTATGTTATATGATAAACGGCAGAAAAAGACTTCAATATATTAATATTGACAGTTTAGAGAAAGAAAGTTTGATCTGATATATTATATGTAATAAAAAAATAAAATGAAAAAAGAAGTGATAAATCATGGAAAATTCTCAATATAGAATATATGGTGCATATACAAGAACAATACCCACTCTATGTCTGTGCCCATGAAATCTTGTCTGCCTCCGAAATCTGGCTTTCTTTTATCATGACTGGCTCTTGTGTGCCTCAAGATATTAATAGAAGCATTTTTGCAAACAGAACTACTGCTATTAGTGTCCGGTAAATGTGATTGTGTCTTCAGGTTTCTGCTCTAAATCACTTATCTAATGCTATTATATAATAATTTAATAGCCACTTCCACTGTAGCTCCACCTATCTATGCGCCCCGACCTTTCTCCTCTGGGGGCCCTGCCCATTTTGTCAGTTCCAGGCCCCACAATTTGTGATGGCAGCTCTGCTCGTTATTGATAACTGAATGGTAGAGTTTACTATGTAAGGCTAATGGTTGCTTGAGTCTTATTATACTCTTATTAATTTCTCATGGGTTTAGCTCTCACCTTGATCACCATTTAATTACACATGTTATTTGTATTTACTGAAGCCCTAGAGTTGCAATAAACATTGGCATTGGCTAACCTGGTTATCTTCATAATTCACTGGACACTTTTCAGTTTTTGTGTTTTGGTTTTGGATCTGGATCTCCTTTTGTGGTTTGGATTTGTTTTGCCAAAACCACCCGTTCAAGTTTTGATTTAGGCTTTGGATCTCTAGTTTTCTTAAAAAAACTTATGAAAACCAATAAAATCACAGAATTTGGAGTTTTATTTTTTCCTAGTATAAATAACCTCAATAACATAATTTCCACTAATTTCCAGTCTACACCTCACAGCTCGCAATATTGTTTATAGACCAAAGGGTTGCACCGAGGTAGCTTGATGACTAAGCTAAGCAACACAGGTGGGCGGCACAAACATGTGGCACATCTAAGAGGGTACTGCAGTGGCAGAAAGGATGCGCTTTATAAATTATGTCAAAAAAATGCTCAGAGCAGAACCTCTGGAGTTATACCGTACAATTGGCAGCACCCCATGAATTATACGGCACAATCGGCAACACCCCATGAATTATTACCCTCTGAATCAGCACAATTCGCAGCACTGTTAAAGTAAAAAAACTTTTCCTTTTAATAATTTTTTAATTAAGGAGCCCCCTTAGTAGCCCCCATAGTAGTAGTCCCCCTTAGTAGCCCCCATAGTAGTAGTCCCCTATAGTAGTAGTACCCCATAGTGTAGTCCCTCATAGTAGCAAGTCCTCCATAGTACACTTGGCAGCACTCCATGAATTAAATGGCACACTTGGCAGCACCCCATGACTTACACGGCACACTTTGCAGAATCCCAATATATGGAACACTTGGCAGTACCCCTTCAGTTGTCACAGCAGCCCTTTGTCACACTGCCCCTTGTCACAGCAACCCCTTTTCACACTGCCACTTGTCACAGCAGCCCCTTATTACACTGCCCATTTCTCACAGCAGCCCTGAAAGCAGAGATAGCACAGACACATCCGTGCTGCCTAAAATCCACAGCCGTAATGAAGATGGCACCAATCAATGGGACTTATATAGAGTTTGAGTCACGTGAGAATCCGATATTGGGATGATGACATTCGGCCTCATTCGGTATCTGGAAAATAGCACGAAGGATCGAGCCATCCTTGAGCCGGCCTCGGATCAGATAAGCTTTGTGGGGTTTAGTTCCCTAGGAATCTTATATGTCTGCATGAACTTTCCTGGATTCTCAGTGTTGGCTCAAGAGGTCAAGCTGCAGGGCAGTACAAAATTAAAATAGGTGAGCCACACAAACTTCCAGTTTGTTCTGGTTATCAATGTTTGTTAGCATATTGGATGACAGTTGGTCTGGCACCACTATTTAGAATGTGCTGTAGCCCCACCTCTTGATCCACCAGTGGTTCTCACTGTTTTTTTCCCAGTTATAAATAGAATTTAGTCTTGCTGACTGTTTCTTCTCAAAGAGTAGCTTATGTAGATGTATTTTTTCACAACAAACTAGTGGCATTTAGCACTTATGAGTTGTATAAAGGGGGATTATACAGATGTGGGAAGGGTTCATGTACTGCAGATGAGGCTGCCTTCTCCCAAAATGGAATTCTACACTAAGCCCCAAACAGACACATATGCATCACTTTGGAGCAAGTTAACTCGGGTGAAATAAAAACTGTATGATGATGATTAATGTCAGCCACAACTGATTGGCAGAATGCATCTAAATTAGCCCCAACTTTTACTAATATTCCCATAATAATGCTGGTTCAAATCTATTCCTAAAACTACAATATATGGAAAGATAAGTTTGCATGCAATACTAAATTTTTTCATATTCAGCACATAAAAAGGGAAGGCAACATATATTTTTGTTACGGTGTACCTTAAGATAAAATTACATTTCTATTTTCATATTGCTCCATTTTCATACTGCATGCTTCTGCCACTTTGTTGTACTGACTGTACTCTAATGTGTATTCATGGCATACTGATTTGCATTGCCATGTGTGAAGCAATGCATTGTCACCCACTGTGACTACACTCATTACCAACATGCTCCTTTAAAGAAAGTAGTTGGTACAATATTTTAAAAAGTTGGCTAGGCATTATGGGTTCTGGGTGCTTAACAGATAGCGCTAGAGAAGAAATTGCACACAGAAACTGATCTGAATTAAAAACACACCTCTTTGCCTATAAAGAAAAATCAAATTTCTGTAAGTGCTAAGCATTCAAGCTCTATCCCTGGATCCTGCTCTGAACCTTGCAGATTTGCACTCCGATTTCTGTCATTGACCTCATGCTTTGTTTAGACTTCCAATTTTCTTCACTGATAACTTGTGTACCGATCTGGTTTGTGTTTTGGAGATCTCAGCAGAGACATGATTTGTTTGGTGGTTTCTCAGGGATCTGAGCCTATGTACTGACCAAGACTCTAAGAGAGTTCTAATAACCTGTGTACATGCAAGTCTTGTGTTATGGGTTTGTTCGGTTTGATAACTTGTGTACCAATCTTTAAACTATTGATGGGACTTTCTTATACGTCTCCTCATCTACCTTCTATCTGCCTCTACATCAAACAGATTGCCTGATCACAAGTATCACTATACAGTGAAGCAATAGTGGACAGTTAAACAACATATAATCTTTTGCTCAGCAAAATAGGTGTGAAAATTGCCAAGTAAACATTTGTATTCATCATAATGACGTAATATATGAAATAAAAAATTGTTTTGCAAAAAATTCTATTTGAATTTATATAACAAATGTAAGCGGCACTGGCATTTTTAGAGGATATTTTGCACATCTCTCACAGAGATGTTGACACTCTTATTTTGAACATCTCTTACAGAGATGTTGACATTTTTAGCAGATATTTTGCACATCTCTCACAGAGATGTTGGCACTCAAAAGGTTAATGTAGTTTTCACCTTCTAGAGGCACAGTGAAGAACAATGCCATGCAGGTGAAATGCTAGTGCCAAATTTTAGTCAATAGGCTACATATTACATCAAATCTGTTGGTTTACATACTGATGACTGGTAATGGGGATGCCAGCGGTCAAAATACTGAATCCAGCATCCCAATGGAGGGACTCTTGGCAGGGGTCAGGTAAGTATATTTAACTACTATTTAATACTTAACCCTAACACCCCCTTCAGCCTAACCCTAAACCCCCCCCCCCACACCTGCAGCTTAAGCTTAACCCCCCTGCTAGTTCCTCACCCCCATACTCTGCTTATAGTGGCATAATTATGGCAGCACTGGAGTCAGATGGAGTGCCCTTCAATGCAATCCTTGCCTTTCGCAATACAACTCATACTATGTACTATGGACATACAGTACTGTAGCATTTGTCCAAGCATTCTTTATTAGGGAGCTCATCCAATCATTAGCTATGTCCCACATATTCCTGTTGCCAATGCTGTAGATCATTTATTTTCAGTACAAAGGCCAATTCAGAACCATAGTTTTAGAGTTTCTAAAGATGACAGCAATGCTTGAACATTATTTATGTTTTTAATGAATTCCAGTACCTGGAAATAAACACATGTAAAGGCAGACATACTATACTGTAGGCTAGTGCACACAATTTCTTTGAGTTATTGTAGTATATTGAATGCTAGTTAGCTTGCCTTTTCTGCATATCTGCTTTATATATATTATCCAAATGTTGGAACCTCCACAATTTCTATGTCCTATTATTGTCCAGCTCCTTTATTTTCTGTTTAGCATTAACAGGAAGTTTGTTGTAATGCAGTAAGCACTTCTGTGGCAGGAACCCATACAATGAGAGAAAAATGTATAGATTAAATGTAGCATTACTTTTATCTTTTCGATGGTGGCCTTTGTCTCCCTGTATGATGTTGTACCAGAGAGAGAATAGAACCACTATCAGATTTTCATTTTCCAGCTGCGCCCATGAACCACAATCTGCTTTATGAATCCTTTATCCTGTGCTATAAAACCCCAAACCTGGCATACTGATAGAGAGAAGGGGAATAAGCAGCGTACTTCACCTTCCCATTGTACCTAAATTCCAATATTAAGGGGAGTTGTATCAGTAAGTTATAGTTGCGATAGTTAGATCAATAATAGTTCTCTACTTTATCTCTTTTAAAGGCCTGATACATATTCCCTATAGATAAGTTATATTTAGTTATATAACAACTATTTTTTAATGTTAAAAACTTACAATAATGTAATAGTTTATTAAGGCATTTTTCTTATGCACATGGTATCCTTTTCAAGGCATGTAATTGCTTTTGTAGTATATATGGCAACACATACCATGACAGATGCTCTTCCTGCTGTGCCTGGAAAGGGAAAAGATATTTTTACTCTATTTATGTATTTTTATGCACAAATCATTTCTCCTGTTCTGCATATTCTTAAGATTCCTCCCATCAATTTATAATTTTACAGTCTCATGTTTTTTTCATCCTTTGTGTATCTCTGTGCATGTGTTTACAGTGAAGTCTATTTGTCCTGGGACCTTTTTTCAATTATGGAAACAGAATGCAGGCAATGCACTTCATCATCTATTTTATTCCTAAATTACACAATCTGTTTCTTCTGTGTTACAAACAAAGACAGCTATTTAAAAACTGGGTTTTCATGTGAAAACAGGGTATTGACAGAGCCTAGAATGGATTGCTCAAATTGTAAAACTGACATATACAAATGAGAGAATTAAAGGTAGCAATGAGGCAGACTGGGCAAGTTAACCATTTTACTGCTCTGTATCTATGTAATTAATAACAAACCATTTACTTGCAGATACTTAGAGTCCCCTCCATTCAAAATAAACTAGATAGATTAACACACAGGTCATTAAATTATCAATAAATCCTACAAAAATGGATACATTAATTAACACACTAGAAAATGGCATTTAAAGGCCTTGTTTGAACAATAGGCTGTAGTAGACTGTTTTATGGTTTTACGTTTTAGGAGACTCACATACTGTTTGTGCATATGGGTAAAACACTTGAAAACTAGCAAAGCCGTAGATGTGTTTTAGAAATGTATTTTAATATGATTTCTATGGGAATCTAGATAACTAGAATCTATTGAACTGGTCAATGTTACAATGTTGGAACTAGCTCACAAGAAATCTTTCATCCATTTTGTATTCATTTCATAAATGTGGGCCTTAGTGATTAATATAATTTTCTAAAATAGATTTAAGGTAGCGGAAATTTTTAGCATTTTAAATGAGTAAATTATAAATCTTCAGTTTGTAACATTACTTTATATTGCCATCCGTACAAGGACATGTCCCTTTTTTATTGCTTGAATTAATTTGACATGCCATTTCCTAATGTAGGAAGCAGCATATTTTCTGTTTTCAGGAGTAATTCTACATGGAGATATTGAATGTCACAAAAGGCATACTTATAATAATAATAATGATTTCAGGTCTCTGATGTCATCCACAAGTTATGTTCTGGATAACTTCTACTGGGTTTTGTAACTGGAATGGGAAAAGTATGTTAACCATGCATTTGTTTATATTAAATTACGCTTCTCCTCTCCCAGCAGAGGACACAATGGCATTTCCTTTGACATGTGGCCTACATATGGTTGCACAAGTCCAAAATAAACACACATGACATATAGAATAGAATAGAATAGAATCAACTTTATTGGCCATGTGTGCTTGCGCACACTAGGAATTTTTTGTGGATTACAGTGCAGCATCAAGCAGGGATGAAAAGGGGGAGGGAGACATTACATATATTACATAAAGACATTGCAAGCATTTAATTTCTAGCTACAACTATGGTGGTCAGGTCGCCAAGTAGGGACACGTTGTTTGGCTGTTGATATTGGGATTGCATTCGCTTTGATTTGATTGTTCAGGTGATGGACGGCTAACGGAAAGAAGCTACTTGCGGATCTGGACGTTTTGACGGGGATGGACCTGAACCGTCTTCTGGATGGTAGGATGTCGAACAGGTTGAGACCGGGATGCAGCTTGTCGTTTGCGATCTTCTCAGTACGTTTCCTTACCCTGGATGAGAACAGATCCCTTATCGGGGGGAGGTCGGTCCCTATGATCCTTTCCGCAGTCTTCACTACCCTCTGCAGTTTTTGTTTGTCGTTCTCGCTTGCGCCACCGTACCAGATTGTGATCGAGGAACATAAGACAGACTCCACGATGGCGGTGTAGAATACGCACAGCAGCTCCTGTGGGATGTTGAATTTCCTGAGTTGCCTCAGGAAGAACAGGCACTGTTGGGCCTTTTTGATGTTTGTGGTTATGTTTAATCCCCATCTTAGGTCACTGGACATGGTTGTCCCTAGGAATTTGAAGGAATCAACCCGCTACACCACTGCGTTGGCTATTGTTAGCGGGGCTAGTGCATTTGGTTTTTTCCTGTAGTTGACTACCATCTCAACTGTTTTGGTGGGGTTTAGATCGAGGTTGTTGCTGCTGCACCACTGTGTCAGCTTCTCCACTACACGCCTGTACGCGGTCTCGTCACCATCCTTGATTAGGCCGATGATAGTAGTGTCATCTGCGAATTTGATGATTTTCACTGACTGCTCAGCTGAGGTGCAGTCATTCCTGTAGAGAGAGAAGAGCAGAGGGGAGAGGACGCATCCTTGGGGGGCTCCAGTACTGATTGTTCGTGTGCTGGATGAGAAGGCGCCGGCTTTGACCACCTGTTCCCTTGCTGTTAGAAAGTCCACTATCCATGAACATGTTGATCCTGGGACTCCTAAGGAGAGGAGTTTTGGCTGCAGGATGCCGCGAACGATAGTATTAAATGCTGAGCTGAAGTCCACGGGCTCTTGCATAGGTGCCTTGGTGGTCGAGGTGTTGTAAAATATGGTGCAGCCCGAGGTTGACCGCATCCTCTACACTTCTGTTCGCCTGGTAGGCAAACTGCATGGGGTCAAGGTGAGAGTTTGTCACTTCTCTCAGGTGCTTCAGTACTAGTCTTTCAAATGCTTTCATGGCCACTGAGGTTAGTGCAATTGGCCTGAAGTCATTTAGCTCCTTCGTGGGTGTTTTCTTAGGGACCGGGATGATGATAGAGCGTTTGAAGCAGGCAGGAACCTTGCACAAGTCCAGGGAGGTGTTGAATATCGTTGTGAAGATGGGGGCAAGCTGAGCTGCACAGGTCCTAAGGCTGGATGGCGACACACCATCCGGTCCTGCAGCCTTCTTAGGTTTTATTCTTTTGAGTACTGCTTCTACCTCGCCTTGGTCCACGTGGAGGGCCTGGGTGTGGTGGTCTTTGGGATGGAGTGGGGGAGGTACGGCCTGCTCAAATCTGCAGTAGAACTTGTTCAGGTCTTCTGCAAGTTCATGGCTGGTTTCAGACTGTGTTTGGGCTTTCTTGTAATTTGTGATGTTTTGCATGCCCTTCCATACTGCCGCAGGGTCCTTTGCTGTGAGGTTGTGTGTCAGCTTGTTTGTATATTCCCTTTTTGCAAGTTTGATACCCCGAGTCAAGGAGTTCCTGGCTTCTTTGTACTGTGTCCTGTCCCCGCTGCTGTATGCCTCCTCCTTGGCTTGGCAGAGTTTCCTGAGCTGGCTACCGAACCATGGCTTGTTGTTGTTAAAGGATCGGATTTGCTTGGTTGGTACACATAAGTCCTCGCAGAAGCTGATGTAGGATGTGACTGCATCCGCTAGTTCATCTATGTCAGAGGCAGAGGCTTCAAACACGTTCCAGTCAGTGCAGTCGAAGCAGGCCTGAAGCTTTGTTTTTGCCTCGATTGACCAGTTTTTGACAGACTTGATAACAGACTTAGCAGACTTTAGCTTCTGGATATATGTCGGAAGAAGGTGGACTATGCAGTGGTCGGAGAGACCCAGTGCTGCATGGGGTATGGATCGGTATGCAGACTTTATGGTGGTGTAGCAGTGGTCTAGCGTTCGCCCCTCTCTTGTGTGGCATGTGACCTGCTGGGTATATTTTGGGAGCTCCTGGCTCAGGTTGGCACAGTTGAAGTCACCAAGCACAATGAGCAGCGAGTCTGGGTGTCTAAGTTCGGTGTCCGTTATCAGAGTGGCCAGCTGAAGTTGGGCTTCTGTTGGACTTGGTTGTGGGGGGATGTATACTCCTACTAGGATAATAGAGGCAATTTCCCGAGGGGAGTAGAAAGGTTTGCATTTGATGGTAAGAGTCTCTAGTTGGGGGCTGCATGACTTGCCCAGGGACTTTGTGTCTGTGCACCACCTGTCGTTAATGTATAGACAGATGCCCCCTCCTTTGGATTTGCCCGAGAGCTCTTTGTCGCGGTTGGCCCTGAAGAGGCCGAAGCCTGACAGAGTCACTGAGGATTCAGCAATATGGTCTTCCAGCCAGGTTTCTGTGAAGCATAGGATAGAGGATCTTGCAGTGGCCGACCTTGCATCTTGTATTAGCAGAGACAGCTCATCCATCTTGTTCGCGAGAGATCTCGTGTTTGATAGCATGATGCAACAGATTGAGGGTAAGGTTGTAGAAATAATTAGATCTGCTCTACCGTGTTGCAAAAAGTAGATGTAGAGACCCTGCCACCACGAATATCTACAGCCTTGGAGGTTGATAATTGCAGCAATTTTCCTCAGTTTAAAAATAAATAAATAACCAGGAAATTAATACTATTAACCCGTTCAGTGGTAATCCCGAGAATTTTCCGGGCTGTGCTTCAGTCCCCAGACTGGCAAACCCTGAAAATTCTTGGGATTACCACGGCTTAGAGCTGGGCAGCACTGCTGAGCTGATGGCTGAAATCAGCTTCAGCGCTGCCTGGCTCCGGCTGATCGGCAGTGCGTTCCCTTCATTTTCTTAGGGGGTGCACCATTCCAGGGGCGTGTCCATCACTGCTTACTAGACTTATTACACAAAATTCCACACACTGTAAAGCCCATTAGACATAATGCCATGCACAGTAATGCCCATTACACATAATGCCATGCACAGTAATGCCCATCCCACGTAATGCCACACAAAGTTAATGCCCATTCCACATAATGTCACCCAATGTAATGCCCATTACACAGAATGCCACACACCCTAATGGCCATAACACATAATGCTACACACAGTAATGCCCATTCTACATAATGCTACTCACCATAATGCCCATTACACATTATTTGACACACGTTATGCCCATTACACATTATGCCACACACCGTAATGGTCATTACATATTATACAACACGTTGTAATGCCACACACACACACACATACACACACCGCAATGCCTATTACATATTATGCCACACAACTGCAGCTTACCTACAGGCTCGTTGATAGATGTTACATGCTTGATGCCAGGGATTTCTTGCTCGATGCCAGGGGTTACATGCAAGTTGCCAGGAGTTACATCTTGTTGCCCTAGGCTACATGCTCCTTTCCAGGGGTCTCATGCTCGTTGCCAGTGGAGGAAGGGGGTTCGAAATGCTCATTCCCAGGGGGTTGGGTTTCATGATCCCTGTGAAGGGGGTGGTTAAATTCTGAAAGTGGGAGTTTCATGCTCATTGCTGGGAGTGTGCACTGCACAATAGAGGTCCCAGAATCCACACTTCGGGGTAGCGCTGGGCACTCTTCTTATCAGATGCCTGAAGGAGCCGCAGCCTCCTTCCCTTTTAAACTGCATTCCCGCCTGCCAGAACCGCAGAAGTCTCCTTCCCTTTTGAGCTGCTGGCAGAATGCTGCACGCCACACACTGAAACTACTTTACTTGTCAGCGGTGGCAGCATCCAGCCAGCGGTTAAAAAGGGAAGGAGACTGCAGCATTTCAGGTACAGCGGCCCTTGCCCTCCCCTCTTTTCAGGGTGGCAGGGCCCGGGACACTTGTACCCCTAGTACCCAGTTGCAAATGCAGGATTCCATTCATACACACACACACTTTAATACTAAAATAACATCACAACATGTTTCCAACAAAGCATACATACGTACTGTATAAAGCTCTGGAAGACTTGCCTACCCTTCCGAGAGGCCAGGAATGGTGCCCAATATTTATGAGCCTTCCATCCATTCTGGGATTGCAGGCAAGTATGAAACACAGTATACATACACACAGCCGAGACACACACACATAGTATAAATACACACACACATAGTATACATACACACAGCCGACACACACACAGTCTACATCATGGGTCTTCAAACTCCCTTATAGCAAAACTGTGGCAAGGCATGCTGGGATTTGTAGTTTCACAACTTCTGGAGGGCCGCAGTTTGAAGACCCATGGTCTACATACACACACACACACTTTACATACACACAGCCAACACATACACACATATGTAGTATACACATACAGAACCCCCCCACACACATAGTATACATATACACATCCCCCTGCAGTATGCACACACACGGTATATAATATATATATATATATATATATACACACACACACACACACACACACACACACACAACTCTTCCATGCACAGACACAGTATACATATACACAGCCCGCACATGTAAACATATAGTATACATACAGTCACAGCCTGCACACACACAGATGTACTGTAGTATACACAGCCCCCCTATGTGCACACACACACAATATACATACACAAAGCTGATACACACACACCTTTTTTACACAATAAAAAGCAGCCAGCATCATAACAATCCAATATAACCACAACTTTTTATACCTACCCCCCCCCCCCCTAAAACAAAGTCATAAACTGCCCATTTAACAAACAAGCCCCCCTGTTCCAGCACCTCCCAAAAAGCAGCACACCTGGAGCACAATTCAATCACCAGGAACTGCTCCTCAGTCCTCCTCACCTGGCCAGCGCTGCTCAGAATGAAATACCTGAGAGGAGCTGTGCATTTCAGCTCCCCCTACAGGCAGCCAGGGGCATCACTATAGATGTAGTAGTGTGCATGCTGCTGCATCTCTGCCGTCTGTCACTGCGGCCCAGCCCTGCTCGGCTCCCCGGCACTGGCTGAAATCGTGAGGGGGTGCCCCTCATTAGGAGGTGTCTGTGTCACACTTACATCCCATTAATAAATGACTGCTTCATATGTAAGAATATGTAAGAATATGCCTCCACACCATTAGCCAGTGTAAAATGAGGTTCCCTATTCAAAATAAAAGAATACAAAAGTGATATAATATAATTTAACTAGTTTTCTATGTTCCCACTATACTCATCCAGTGAGTTGTGTAAATGGTTGTAATGGTACTAATAGTACAGATCACCAAATAAACATAAACATTAGAATGAGCTTCCACACCAAATCAGACACTCCCTGACCCTGCAGAGCTTCAAATGGGCACCGAAAAAACAAACCAGATCATCAAAGCATACTGTCCACCACATATGCATGTCATCACATAGCTCACCACACCCTTGGCCATCTCTACCTCTTTTACTACTGTACCTGCCTTCAGGTCCCCATATACCAGCTTTTGCTTCATATCAACTGTCTGTCTCCCCTTTCTTTTTCTGTTCTCACAGCCCTCTTCTCTTGCAAATCATCTACTACCTTCCATCCTTTCTGTGGCTTTATAGCATCTTACTACACTTGATCATAGCTGCTCATCTCTTGCAGCACCTCTAACCTGCCATTTACGCCAACTTTAAGGGTTAAAGGGGTCTAATTACTAAGCCTTGGATTTAGATAAGGTGTAGAGCCAATAAGCTTCTAGCTTTCATGTTTCAAACAAAGGATGTGACCTGGCCGATAGAAGCTGATTGGTTGGTACTTTATCTCCATCTACTTTATCTCCTTCCAAGGTTTATTATGCGTTATCCCAACCTATGTTGAATACTCCCTCGCATCCATGTGTATTGTGTACTGAGAAATGTGCTGTTCATTTCTTACGGCACTGGTCCTTTTATGGACTTTTTGAAAAAGTGGATACACACCTAAGTGGCCTTTCCTCATCTTCATGTCTGCTTACAATAAAATGTACTAGAAGGTTTGTCTCTATTATTTATCCTATTATAATAATGTAAATAACTGGAGAAAATATACCTGGAGAAAATTAATCATTGTTTCAGTCAATTTTTACTTTTTATGTTTCATATTTTTAAACAGTAATTGCACAAATGACACACTAATTTGTTATTAACCCCTTCCCGACATTTGACGTACATTTACGTCATGGTCGGGAAGTACTTCCCGACACATGGCATAAATGTACGTCATGGTTTCTAACTGTCACTGCGTCTAGAGACGCAGTGACAGTTAGGTGATGTCTGCTGTCCCTGACAGCAGACATCCCCCCTCGCCGCCCAGGGGGGGCAGGGGTGCCCCCCCCGGTCGGCGATCGCTGTGATTGGCTGTTCAAATCTGAACAGCCATTCACAGCGTTTCCTGTGTTACCGGCGGCTAAGCCGCTCGGTAACACAGGGATCGGTGGTGATCGGTGCTGTCAAGTACAGCACCGATCACCTCCGATGTGCAGCCCCCCCTCCAACCCGCCGGGCACTCACCCGGCAGCAGCAGCAGCTCCCCCGGCTCCCCCGGAGCGTCTGAAGCGCACGCAGCGCTGACCTCCTCCCCCCTCCTCCCCCCTCCTCCCCCCCGCAGCAGCAGCAGCAGCATCAAGCTGCAGGAAAAGTAAAAAATATATGCACTGAAAAAATATATTTATATATATATTATATATATATATATATATATATATATATATATATATATATATATATATATACACACACATATATATATATATATATGTGTGTGTGTATATATATGTATATATATATATATATATACACACATATATATATATATATATATATGTGTGTGTGTGTGTGTGTGTACAGATGGGTCTTTTCCCATCTTGGCAGGGGATGGCGCTGGCGTCGCCAGCCGCCATCCCCCGCCAGCGCCATGGCGATCGTGAGAAGGGGACGCGCGCGCACGAGAGGCGCGCGCGTCCCCTTCCGACGGCGCTTCCATAAGTTTCCCCGGGTCCCCGCCGGCTTGCCGGCGGTAACCCGGGGTCCCCGCCGCCTGCCTGCTCCCCCCCTAACCCCCCCCTAACCCTGTCCGTCTCCCTAAGGCGGAGACGGACAGGGTTTCCGTCGCGCTAGCGACGGAGACTGAGACGCGCGTGCGCGTGAGACGCACGCGCGTCTCAGTTTTCTCGCTGGCGAGGCTGCTGGCGGGTCGCCAGCGCGTACGTTCTGGCGACCCGCCAGCAAGGATGGTGCCCCATCTGTATATACCGCACCGATTACCACCGATCGCCAGCCCCCCCCCCTCCCACCCGGCAGCCCCCCTCCCTCCCACCCACCCGGCTGCCGCAGCGCCAGCACCCCTTCCACCCCCCTGCCAGCCGCAGCGCCAGCCCCCCTCCCAAAGCTGGTGACAAAAATGGGGTCACTTGTGGGGGGGTTCCACTGTATTGGTGCTTCGGGGGTCTTGCTAATGCGACATAGCACCCACCATTCATTCCACCACCAAAAATCACTCCTTCCCTTCTGAGTCCTGCCATGCACCCAACTGGTATTTTTTGGTCACACGTGAGGCATTGCCGTACTCGGGAGAAATTGGGGCACAGATTTTGGGGTGCTTTGTCTCCTTCATTCCTTGTGAAAATAAAAAATTTTGAGCCAGAACAGCATTTTTCTGTAAAAAATTACATTTTTTTACACAAAAATGCAGATCTGGCTCAAAATTTTTCATTTTCACAAGGAATGAAGGAGACAAAGCACCCCAAAATCTGTGCCCCAATTTCTCCCGAGTACGGCAATGCCTCATGTGTGACCAAAAAATACCAGTTGGGTGCATGGCAGGACTCAGAAGGGAAGGAGTGATTTTTGGATTTTGCAGCACAGATTCTGGTTGAATGACCCCCGAAACACCCATACAGTGGAACCCCCCCACAAGTGACCCCATTTTGCAAACTACACCCTTCAGGGAATTCATCAAGGGGTATAGTGTACATTTCAAACCCCCCGGGGTTTCACCAATTTTGATACAACTGAGCTGTGAAAATGAAAAATTATTTTTTTTCATTTTCACTGCCCAGTTGTACCACAATTGGTGAAACCCCTGGGGGTTTGAAATGTACACTATACCCCTAGATGAATTCCCTGAAGGGTGTAGTTTGCAAAATGGGGTCACTTGTGGGGGGGTACCTAACTTTTAGCATCTTATGGTGCCTAGAAACCTACATTGTGCCTAAAAAATAATCTCATAAAAAGGAGGCTCCAAAATCAAGTAGGTGCTCCTTCTATTATGAAGCCTGTGGTTTGGTCACCGTGCACACTAGGGCCACATATAGGATATTTATGAAAACCAAAGAATTGGGGGAATCAATTTTTAGTCACATTTCTCTAGTAAAATGTACTGTGTTCCTTAAAAAAATGTATTAAAATTGCAAATCTGCAAAAAAAATGAAATTTTGAAATTTCACCTACACTTTGTTTTAATTCCTGTGAAACACCTAAAGGGTTAACAAACTTCCAAAATGCTGTTTTGAATACTGTGAGGGGTGCAGTTTTTGAAATGGCATCATTTATGGGGGTGTCTCACATACAAGTCACTCAAAGTCACATCATAACTGACCTGGTCCCTAAAAAAATCAGAGTTTGAAATTTTCTTGAAAATTTGAGAATTTGCTATTCATATTTGAAGCCTCCTAGTGTCCAAAAAAATGAAAAGGAGGTTGAAATAATGATTGCAACATAAAGTAGACATATGGTCTTTGTTAGTTATTAACTATTTTGAGTGGTATGTTTATTTGTCTCACAAGCAGAAAATTTGACATTTTGGAAATTGCAAAATTTTCCATTTTTTCACGACATTTTGGTATTTTTCACAAAAAAACACAGACTGTATCGACCCAAATTTACCACTAATTTGAAGTACAATGTGTCACGAAAAAACAATCTCAAAATCACTGGGATAAGTAAAAGCAAAAAAAAGTTATCCCCACTTAAGTGATACATGTCAGATTTGAAAAAAAGGGCTCTGTCAGGAACGCAAAAACTGGCTCTGTCAGGAAGGGGTTAAAAACTGTTTTTTTTTTTTTAAACATTGTACATATATAGGGGGAAATTTACTAAAGGAAATGTGTAAAAAATAGGTGTATTTGTATCCAGAAATACACTTATTTGTGACATTTACTATCCCAAAAATACGGCAATTTGTATTCGTATTGATAGTACATCAATATGACTACGAATTGCCATATTTTCGGGATAGTAAATGTCAAAAATAAGTGTATTTCTGGATACAAATACACCTATTTTTTACAAATTTCCTTTAGTAAATTTCCCCCTTACTATCCCGAAAATATGGCAATTTTCAATACGGCTGCTTAATAAATCAGGAACCACCATTCTTTTGAATGGTGATTCCTGTCGTATTCTATCGATGGTGTAGACATTCGTATTTGTAAATACAAATACGAATGTCCCATCATTAAGAATACAAAAATACATTTTTTCAGCAAAGTAAATGCCAAAAATACGTATACACCAAAAAAAATTGTATTTTCGTATGAAAATACGATTTTTTTAGACAATTTTGTTTTAGTAAATTTACCCCTTCATGTCAACCTTTTACCATGTAAACCTTTTAATGGTCGACATCTTGCTGGTTTTGACCTTTTGACCATGTCCACGTAATGCATTTCAAACTTTTTCATGTGTCGACCTAATAACTGTCGACCTAATGACCCATAACCCGCAATATATAATTTAAGGCACAAAAGCAATGAACATCTACTATATGCAGCTTAAAGTGTTTTGGACATTTTTGCAGGGCTGGATTAACAATGGGCCTGATGGAGCTACAGCTCCAGGCCCACTCTCCAAGTAGGCCCATTCCTTGTAGCTGAGGGTCAGAGCTTTCCAACGAGCCCAGCCCCGCATCGTTAGCCCCCCGGGAACCGGAGATACCACCAGGAAAATCTGGAACGTTGTCCCCATAGGATAACATGGGACCCGCTAATTCTATGGCTGCCAGTTCCCCCACTGGCATCACAGAAGCTTGAGGGTGATCTTAGTCTAACCCAAATCGCTGGGCCTTCAATCTGATATCAGGCTGGTCCATATGGGTTTATTGGTTCTAGAGATATTGCGGGTAAACTGATTTTTTCATTTCTGAAATGTAATTTCATGGCTGTTCATGTTGTTTGAGGACAGATTTCACAAGACCAAAATCATTCGAAGCCCACATGTAAATGGGTCAGTTAGTTCCGAAAATATAGCTGTTTGTTTAAAGGGGGGTTGGTTTCTCCCCCTCACACCAGAAAATGCAGGGACTAGGCTGGTGTAAAAGGGGACAGCCCAGGAATGTCCCTGCATGATCCTGGGACCATATTCCCGGGTAGTTCCCTGCATTTTCAGGTGTGAAAGGTTTTTTTTTTTCAAATAGCCGGGACCTGCAGTGCTCTGAATACAGCCGGGCAGCCCCCTGCTCTCTGCTCAGCTGTCAATGGCTGTCATTTCTGCCCAGCGGCGGCTGTCCCCCAGCATGTATTCCCCCTTGGCAATGAGCATGTAATCCCACATGGCACTGAACATGGAAACTCTGGCAATGAGCATGTAGGTAAGCAGCACTTATGTAGCATAATTTTTAATAGGCATTAAGGTATTTAGCATAATACGTAATAGACATTATGGTGTGTGGCTTAACATTTAATAGGCATTATGGTGTAAATTTTTAATGCACGCCTTCGGCCAGCAATGCCCCCTTTTATTGCTCAATCTGTTTGGTATAGTGTGTATTTTGGCTCAATCCATGTGGCAAAATGTGAATTTTGCCTTAATATGTGTGGCATAACGTGAATTTTAACTCAATCTTTGTGCCATAGTGTGAATTTTGGATCAGTCTGTGTGAATTTTGGCTCATTCCATGTGGCATAATGTGTAAGAGGCAAGTACAGTATAAGGGGGTTACTATTGTGTTGCATGATTTGTATAAGGGATATATGTTGTGGTAAACTTAGATGACCACATAAACGGTGTTGAAATGTTGTCTACCAAGTTTCAGCTTTCAGTATTTTTTTTTATGACTGGTGACTGGAGTGCCGCCTCACCCCTTAGTATCTTAGGCATCCTGTGGGAGCACCTTGGGAGGGCACCCGCCAATATACCTCCCTGCATTTTTTCCTATGCCAGCCCCCTGCCTTTTCCAGACATATATAATTAGTTGAAAATATTGACACAAATAGAGACACACCCATGAGCAGACCACCCAAACAGAACACTGATCCCCACCCCACCCCCCCACCCCCATTATTAGGTGCTGGCCATAACCCGCATAATAGGCCCTTGATAGTTTTCAGCTACAGGCCCATTTAGACCTTAATCTGGCACTGCATTTATGTGCTACATTTTTATCAGGTAGCTAATTTTTGGCACAACACCCAATTACTATCTTGTTTATTAATTATTATGAAATCACATACATACGATAGCAGCGTGCAATGCGATGCATTATTGGGTGGATTGCATCGCAACACATGCAAAACGTGATGCGATCCGTTTGTGTGCAGCACATACTTTTTGTACTGTGCGATGCGATGCTCGCGGCAGCGCATAAGCATTGCCTTGTATTGCACGCTGCTTAACGCAGCATGTATGGAGGCCTTAAGTTATCATAATCATGCCACATGCCACTTTACATGAGCAAATTTTGACTTATCCTTGACAATGCATCTTTGTTTTCTAACCTTTCCCTGCTTGTTTGTGTGAGTGAATTATTCAGCTGTCCTTTTTCTAGGGCTACTTTAACCCCTTCCCGACATTTGACGTACATTTACGTCATGGTCGGGAAGTACTTCCCGACACATGGCATAAATGTACTTCATGGTTTCTAACTGTCACTGCGTCTAGAGACGCAGTGACAGTTAGGTGATGTCTGCTGTCCCTGACAGCAGACATCCCCCCTCGTCGCCCAGGGGGGGCAGGGGTGCCCCCCCCGGTCGGCGATCGCTGTGATTGGCTGTTCAAATCTGAACAGTCAATCACAGCGTTTCCTGTGTTACCGGCGGCTAAGCCGCTCGGTAACACAGAAAACGGTGGTGATCGGTGCAGCACCGATCACCACCGAGCGGCAGCACCCCCCTCCCACCCGCCGGGCACTCACCCGGCAGCAGCAGCAGCTCCAGCGGCTCAACCGCTACGTCCGGAGCGCACGCTGCGCTCCCCTCCTCCCCCCTCCCCCCCGCAGCAGCAGCAGCAGCAGCAGCAGCATCATGCTGCTGCTGGAAAAGTTAAAAATAAAATAAAATAAAAAAATGTGCAAATGTGTGTATATATATATATATATATATACACACATATATATATATATATATATATATATATATATATGTGTGTGTATATATATGTATATATATATATATATACACACACACATATATATATATATATATATATATGTGTGTGTGTGTGTGTGTGTGTGTGTGTGTGTGTGTGTGTGTGTGTGTGTGTGTGCGTATACCGCACCGATCACCAACGATCGCCAGCCCCCCCCCCCTCCCACCCGGCAGCCCCCCTCCCTCCCACCCACCCGGCTGCCGCAGCGCCAGCACCCCTCCCACCCCCCCGCCAGCCGCAGCGCCAGCCCCCCTCCCAAAGCTGGTGACCAAAATGGGGTCACTTGTGGGGGGGTTCCACTGTATTGGTGCTTCGGGGGTCTTGCTAATGCGACATAGCACCCACCATTCATTCCGCCACCAAAAATCACTCCTTCCCTTCTGAGTCCTGCCATGCACCCAACTGGTATTTTTTGGTCACACGTGAGGCATTGCCGTACTCGGGAGAAATTGGGGCACAGATTTTGGGGTGCTTTGTCTCCTTCATTCCTTGTGAAAATAAAAAATTTTGAGCCAGAACTGCATTTTTGTGTAAAAAATTACATTTTTTTACACAAAAATGCAGATCTGGCTCAAAATTTTTCATTTTCACAAGGAATGAAGGAGACAAAGCACCCAAAATCTGTGCCCCAATTTCTCCCGAGTACGGCAATGCCTCATGTGTGACCAAAAAATACCAGTTGGGTGCATGGCAGGACTCAGAAGGGAAGGAGTGATTTTTGGATTTTGCAGCACAGATTCTGGTTGAATGACCCCCGAAACACCCATACAGTGGAACCCCCCCACAAGTGACCCCATTTTGCAAACTACACCCTTCAGGGAATTCATCAAGGGGTATAGTGTACATTTCAAACCCCCCGGGGTTTCACCAATTTTGATACAACTGAGCTGTGAAAATGAAAAATTTATTTTTTTCATTTTCACTGCCCAGTTGTATCAAAATTGGTGAAACCCCTGGGGGTTTGAAATGTACACTATACCCCTAGATGAATTCCCTGAAGGGTGTAGTTTGCAAAATGGGGTCACTTGTGGGGGGGTACCTAACTTTTAGCATCTTATGGTGCCTAGAAACCTACATGGTTCCTAAAAAATAATCTCATAAAAAGGAGGCTCCAAAATCAAGTAGGTGCTCCTTCTATTATGAAGCCTGTGGTTTGGTCACCGTGCACACTAGGGCCACATATAGGATATTTATGAAAACCAAAGAATTGGGGGAATCAATTTTTAGTCACATTTCTCTAGTAAAATGTACTGTGTTCCTTAGAAAAATGTATTAAATTTGCAAATCTGCAAAAAAAATGAAATTTTGAAATTTCACCTACACTTTGTTTTAATTCCTGTGAAACACCTAAAGGGTTAACAAACTTCCAAAATGCTGTTTTGAATACTGTGAGGGGTGCAGTTTTTGAAATGGCATCATTTATGGGGGTGTCTCACATACAAGTCCCTCAAAGTCACATCAGAACTGAACTGGTCCCTAAAAAAATCAGTGTTTGAAATTTTCTTGAAAATTTGAGAATTTGCTATTCATATTTGAAGCCTCCTAGTGTCCAAAAAAATTAAAAGGAAGTTGAAATAATGATGGCAACATAAAGTAGACATATGGTCTATGTTAGTTATTAACTATTTTGAGTGGTATGATTATTTGTCTCACAAGCAGAAAATTTAACATTTTGCAAATCGCTAAATTTTCCATTTTTTCACGACATTTTGGTATTTTTCACAAAAAAACACAGACTGTATCGACCCAAATTTACCACTAATTTGAAGTACAATGTGTCACGAAAAAACAATCTCAAAATCACTGGGATAAGTAAAAGCAAAAAAAAGTTATCCCCACTTAAGTGAGACATGTCAGATTTGAAAAAAATGGCTCTGTCAGGAACGCAAAAACTAGCTCTGTCAGGAAGGGGTTAAAAATGATATATATATATATATATATATATATATCAAAAAGGGGGGGGTTGTGACCTTCTTCCGCGCTAAGGGGGTGGTAGCACATCTATAGCCCTTGCTGTTAATAAAGGCACAAGGGATAGGAATGAAAAGAAGAGATATAGAAGTACACTCTTCTCACCAGAAATGGTACACAATGTTGAAAATGAATAGTATTTATTCATAACATCAGTACAAAAAAGTATCTCTCTTAGGGGGTTATTCTAGTTCACTCTTTCTGACAAAATCCTTCTTTGATGGACAAAACCATGTGCACTGCAGGTGGGGCAGATGTAACATGTGCAGAGAGAATTAGATTTGGGTGGGGTTTTACTTCAAAGTGAGATCTATATTGCAGTGTAAACATAATGCAGCCAGTATTTACCCTGCACAGAAACAAAATAACTCACCCAAATCTAATTCTCTCTGCACATTTTACATCTGCCCCCCTGCAGTGCATATGGTTTTGTCCATCTAAGAAGGATTTTGTCAGAAAGAGTGAAGTAGAATAAGGCCCTTAATTTGATGATTCTCTTAAAATTCCAATAATTGATCCAACATCTGACTTAAAACAGCATAAATGACCAGGGCGTTTCATCCCAAAAGGACTTCTTCAGGGGTGAACTGGATCTAAATGAGAAGATATATATATATATATATATATATATATATAAATATATATATATATATATATATATATATATATATATATATATATATATATATATATATATATATATATATATATATATATATATATATAGCAGCAGGCTCTCGTACTGAGACTTTTACATCCAGGTAGGAGAAAGGAGGCGGCACTCAACACGGGTTTGTTCAAAGGTGTATTTGTAAGTAGAAAAACATCTTAAGGCTTTCGTGTATTCAGCATGACGACGTTTCAAGACCGGGACGGTCTTTTCATCAGGTCATACAGTAAGCGACAAGGTGATGTGCATATAAGCATAACATAGCAGTTTCTTACCTCATCCGTGAGACATTATATAGAGAAGAGTAGTGGAACAGCGTGCAGTCGCGATGCCAAGCCCTCTGAACTTCCGGGAGGCTCGACCCTCCGGGCCGCCCGGGGGGTGTAACCTCTATGACGTCAGCCTGAGCCGGCACCGCACTGAAAATGTGCAATAAAAATGTGTTAGGGTAAGTGAGAAAATATCAATATCAAACTCAACAGTGGTGCAAATCAAAGTGAACATATAAGTGTGCACAAATTTCGAAAAAAAAGAAAAGAAGAGAAAAAAATTATTAAAAGCTAACAATAATGGCGATGAAATATAATTATAATAACATATAATTAGTATCACTGTATCAATGGTCGAATTTCTTCCTGTCTGTATCACATAATGCTGTGATTCTGGTTAAGACAAATATATATCCATATTCGACTGTCCTCTATATTTAAGGATTATACAGTCCCATAGCCTGCATGATGCTGGCAGATCCGGGATGGGGTTCCATAGGTGCATATCGTATTCAGTCCTGTTCATATCCAGTTGAGTCTCACAGGAAGGTGTTCCAGGTGAACTTTTCGTTTAGTCCATTGGGCACCAGCGTGTTTAAAGTGTGAATCCATCGGGACTCACATTGTGATAGTCTTTTGTGACGATCCCCACCTCTTGGGGATTGGGGTACGTGATCGATAATTTTACAGCGTAGGCTAGCTAGGGAATGTCCGCATTTCTTGAAGTGCTTCGCGACGGGTTGTTCAACCCCTTTTGTATCTTTTTCCTCCAGCACTGCACGAATTGAGGACCGATGTTGTACCATTCTTGTTCTCAGGTCACGGGATGTTTGTCCAACATATAGTAGTCCGCAGGGACATATGATGATATATATGATGAACGTAAGGGTACATGTCAAGGTTTGTTTTAGTTTATGTTTTTGTCCAGAGTGTGGATTTTTTACATAAGTACCTGGCTCCATAGACCTACATGTTGTACAAGTTGGGCATCTCACACTTCCACGGTTCCTGATTGGTAGGAAAGTTTCTTTAGGTAAGGGTGTGAGGTTGGTTTTTACAAGTATATCTCTTAGGCTTCTCCCACGGCGGTATGCGGGCATCAAAGATTTATTTTTAAGGCAGGGCAAGTCCTTGTCACTCGTCACTATTGGCCATAGTTTCTTAGTTGTGTGTGACAGAATTTCACAAGTAGGCGTGTATTGAGTGACAAAAGGGATTCTATTCTCCGTTGTGTGTGTTTGGACTTTAGTTAGAAGTTGCTCTCTGGGGATAAGCATGATTTCATTTTTATGTTGTTTCAACAATTTTTGGTCATACCCCCGTATGATGAATTTTTTAATCATATCGTCCAGAGTAGCTGACAACGAAGATTTAGAGTTCGAGATTCGGGCTGCATGCAGCATCTGGGATCTCGGGAGGCCCCTGATGAGTGCCGGTGGGTGACAGCTTGACCTAAGTAGGAATGTATTCCGATCGGTCGGTTTGCTGTATACAGATGTATATATTTGATTATTATCGATCCGTATTAGCACGTCCAAGTAGTTTATCACGCTGGTGTCCATCAGGTAAGTAAACTTAATAGGTGTATCTTTAGAATTGATGATAGAAATAGTTGCTGATAGTTCCTCCTTAGTGCCAGTCCAGAAGACAATCAAATCGTCTATATATCTCATATATACAGAGATTTTATCCGATATAGCTGAGTCCTGAAAGAAAAAGAGTTCTTCCATTTCAAACATATAGATGTTCGCAAGGGCAGGAGCGACCGGGGATCCCATTGCACACCCGGTCGTTTGGATGTAAAACTGTCCGTTGTGCAAAAAGTAGTTGTAACACAGTGTGTAACGTAATAATTGAATGAATAGAGGTACAGGAATTGCACTGAATTTTTTACGATACAGAAATGTCTCCACTGCTGCCAGACCACTTGAATGTGGAATGACAGAGTAGAGATTCTTGACGTCCAATGTACACATCACCAAATTGGATGGTGTGGACGGGATTGACTCCAATTTGTTCAATAATTGTGTCGTGTCTTTAAGAAAGGTTTTTTCCTGCATGATCAGCGGCTGCAGGAATGAGTCAAGCCATTGAGATATTGGGTGAGCGATGGAATCAATTGCTGATATAATCAGCCGAGGAGGAGGATCAGTTTCGTGTTTATGCATTTTCGGGATTGTATAGATCACCGGAATTTTTGGTGGTCATTTATTAGGTTCCGCATTGTTTTTGAATCTATCTGCTGGGTTTTTACTGCATCGTCGAGGATGTCAAACAGTATTTTTTTAAACTTTTCTGTGGGATTGGCCGGTAGACGCCGATATGTTGACATGTACCCTTACGTTCATCATATATATCATCATATGTCCCTGCGGACTACTATATGTTGGACAAACATCCCGTGACCTGAGAACAAGAATGGCACAACATCGGTCCTCAATTCGTGCAGTGCTGGAGGAAAAAGATACAAAAGTGGTTGAACAACCCGTCGCGAAGCACTTCAAGAAATGCGGACATTCCCTAGCTAGCCTACGCTGTAAAATTATCGATCACGTACCCCAATCCCCAAGAGGTGGGGATCGTCACAAAAGACTATCACAATGTGAGTCCCGATGGATTCACACTTTAAACACGCTGGTGCCCAATGGACTAAATGAAAAGTTCACCTGGAACACCTTCCTGTGAGACTCAACTGGATATGAACAGGACTGAATACGATATGCACCTATGGAACCCCATCCCGGATCTGCCAGCATCATGCAGGCTATGGGACTGTATAATCCTTAAATATAGAGGACAGTCGAATATGGATATATATTTGTCTTAACCAGAATCACAGCATTATGTGATACAGACAGGAAGAAATTCGACCATTGATACAGTGATACTAATTATATGTTATTATAATTATATTTCATCGCCATTATTGTTAGCTTTTAATAATTTTTTTCTCTTCTTTTCTTTTTTTTCGAAATTTGTGCACACTTATATGTTCACTTTGATTTGCACCACTGTTGAGTTTGATATTGATATTTTCTCACTTACCCTAACACATTTTTATTGCACATTTTCAGTGCGGTGCCGGCTCAGGCTGACGTCATAGAGGTTACACCCCCGGGGCGGCCCGGAGGGTCGAGCCTCCCGGAAGTTCAGAGGGCTTGGCATCGCGACTGCACGCTGTTCCACTACTCTTCTCTATATAATGTCTCACGGATGAGGTAAGAAACTGCTATGTTATGCTTATATGCACATCACCTTGTCGCTTACTGTATGACCTGATGAAAAGACCGTCCCGGTCTTGAAACGTCGTCATGCTGAATACACGAAAGCCTTAAGATGTTTTTCTACTTACAAATACACCTTTGAACAAACCCGTGTTGAGTGCCGCCTCCTTTCTCCTACCTGGATGTAAAAGTCTCAGTACGAGAGCCTGCTGCTACGTATTCCTTTGGAAGGCACCCCGGTCTTCAACCTCTTTTTCTAGAGTGCCAGACAAACAAACTGACTTGGATATATATATATATATATAGAAATATATAAAAAAAACTTAATTCTCATTTCTTCAAAAACAAAAAGAAAATCGGGGGAGGAACATGATGATGAAGATGAGGGAATGGGAAGTGATCATTACAAGGGACTCAGAGTCCTATACACCACTCTGTTCAACAATAAAAAAAACTTGAAAAATTAGCAATTTTTCTACATACCAAAAGATCAATAAGGTAAAAGGTCTAATTCTCCTCAATAATAAAGAGGCAAGGTATAGACCAGGCCTGGCCAACCTGTGGCTCTCCAGGTGTTGTCAAACTACAAATCCCATCATGCGGTATAAGAGGCAAATGCCACAAACAGATTCAATGCCGAAACAAAGATGATATGTCTCAAACAGATTCAGTGTCAGGAAAGGGATCTGTTATGGGAGCTCCTCAAACAGCAAGTGTGATATATATCTATCTATTTATCTAATCATATAGATTATTAGGCAGAAATTCTTACCATCTACCGTAAGTGCCTGTCCAGGCTGTCTCTGTGTCTCAGGCCTGGGTGCTGTCTGCGCCCTGTGTGCAGAACGGCTGTCCCACGATATGACTCCTGTCTATAACGGGTATAGTTGCTTCCATAATCCATCCTTATGATAGGTTGCCATGTGAATGTGGGCATAACATAATAACATTTGGATTTATAGACTTCACTTTAAAATTATTGGCAAAGCAATGCTGAAGGGGGCATAGCCGCAACATTATGGGTGGAGTAACCCATTGACTCTCTGATATGCTTGGGCCCAGAAATTTGTGCCCATCCCATAGGTAGTTCTGTTGTTATGTGATCTGCTCTGTATCTATCCTCTATGCAGACTTGGAATATTCCCTTTGTGCTAAAACATTTCTTTTTGTTCTAGGAAATACAACTAGGATGTGCATGAATGATGATAACACTTATGATGTATTACAAACCCAAAAAATGCTAAAGTAAACTCGTTCTGAGAATAGAGAATGTTTTAAATAGCAAAATATTTTTATATGGTAAACTGCCAAAGTAGTGCAGTAGCTGAGTACAGAAGCTGAAGCAAACGGTAATTGCACAAATATGCTAAAATAGAAGATATATTACATGACATTATTTTCATAACTTTTAAATGAAAATATATGATTGAGCTTAGTGCCCATTTATCACCAGTTTTGTAAGATTCTCAACCTCCCAAAATCATAATTAATTTTAAACACTGCTCAGAAAAGCATGCTGTGTTTGTTAATAAATTGTTTTATTGCCAGATTTTCATTCATTTTACATACAGCTGCTTTGACACCTTCTTACCACCTAAAGAGAATCTAATTTATACTGTCTATACTGTGTGTTCATAATAATCATGATTACTTTGATGTATCTACTGAGCCCATAAATTCAATACATTTTATCCAGATTATATCAACACCTTGAAAGCTACAAGGAACAGTCACAGTATGCCTTGTCTGTGTCTCAGTGCATTTAGACAGGAGGTACTGTACATAGATACTTGTGTTCCCATAGAGATTGGGAAGCAGTTGGGACCGGTAAAGATAACCTCATTATTGATATACAGAAAATCATACTCTATGGGAAACCACATTCTTGTGCTACGGTAGGTTGGTACTTTTATATATGTAATTATAGCAAATTAATTACCATGTCTATGCTATCACAGCCCTTTCAACTAGCCATATCATCATTATATTATTTAATAGCAGTAGTTGTCATTGCAATAACATAGTGATTTATACCTTACTACTAATCAGAGCTTATACATGGGGCACAATGCCAAGCTGTATATACAGATGGAGCCGGCTCCATCTTTGCAGTGGATGGTGATTCTACCGCCATCCACCACCAGCGGCCGGCTACCTCCAGGGGCGCGCACGCACGAGATGCTCACGCACCCCATGGCGACGGAACTTGGCGGTGGTCCCCGCTGCTTCCCCTGCCGTCGCCACCGGTCCCCCTCGCCGCCCCTCCCCCAAACTGGGCAGCGTCTCCCTGAAGCAGGCAGGGAGATGCTGCCCAGCTGCCACGATCCGGCATGATACTGGGACACGTGTGCGTCTCACGTGCACGCGCGTCCCAGTATCACGGAAGATCATGGCCCAGTCTCTATCGCCGGCACTCACCAGTGAAAGGCATCCCAGTATCAAGGTGGATCACGTCCCAGTCTCTATTGTCGGCGCTCGCCAGTGAAAGGCATCTGGCGAGCACCGGCCAAAGATGGAGCCGGCTCCATCTGTATGAATTCAGTAGAAATAGATAAAAGTTTTATTTTTTAAATGATGAACATATGGAAATGTAATTGTTTACTATTTTATTTACTAAAAATGTACACATAGATTTAAAGTGTAGTGAGATTTAAAGTTAGAAAATGTAGTCATTTTTAAGTAAAGATGTGCGCCAATCCCTGTGTTTTGGTTTCGGATTTTTAGTAACATTGTGTTTTTTTGTCAAAAGTGTTCTCTTGTGTTTTGGTTTTGGATATTTATATATTTAACTTAACAAGAACTGCTACAATCACGTAATTTAGGCCTTATTTGTTCCTACATTATTATTAACCAAAGTAATATTAACATTAATTTCCAATCATCTGCAGTTAATTTTACCCCGCTCGCAGCTCACAATATTCCTCACTATTATTTGCTAATGGCTAGGTGGCTAAGCAACAAAGCAGTGGCACAAACACACAGCATGTATACCTTTTTAAAAATGTGTAATAAGTAATGCAAATACTGTTCCCAATATCACCCAAAAATACATCCTGTTATGAAAAGAAAATTGACCACTGGAGTGGACAGATATGTCTGGTAATGTCAGATCAGCTAAGCCACTAGACTGGATGAACATAGCAGAGCAGCAGCCACTGTAGATGATGGACACAGCAACCAGTTGAGTAGGTGGACAGAGGGAGTAGATGGACACAACAGCAGCTGCTGGACACATGGGGTAGAAAGACAAAGCACAGCTGCCTCTGGACACAGCACAACCACTCGAATGGAAGGACACAGCATCCACTGGACACAGCACAGCACAACATTGTGGACTGGAGTCAGCGTGAAATGGTGCATGAATCACTGTGGACAGGACTTTTACAGAATCCAAAAATAGCAATGATATTTTGCCTCATTGGGGCAGCATGGACGGTGTAATGGTTAGCTTTACTACTTCACAGCACTGATGTCATGGGTTGGATCCCACCATGGCCCTAACTGTGCGGAGTTTGTATATTCTCCCTGTGCTTGTATGGGTTTCCTCTGGGTACTCTGGTTTCCTCCCTGATTCCAAAAATATACTGGTAGGTTAATTTGCTCCCAACAAAATTAACCCTAGAGTGAATGTGTGTTCATGTATATGTGGTAAGGAATATAGATTGTAAGCTCCACTGGGGCAGAGACTGATGTGAATGTTCAAATATCCGCTGCGGAATATGTGTGCGCTATATAAGAAACTGTTAATAAAGAAATAAATACATTTTTGGAAACTGACCAAAATGTGAAAAGCCAAGCTGGCACTCAGATTCATTGGATCATGGAAGTTTGGGTGGACTTGTTAAGTTAAGTGTTGCACTGTGTACCCTGCTGCCTACCTGGAGCATCTTTTAAAAGGGGGTTTGTAACAGGTGTGCTCTCTCCTTCCATGCAACACTAGCAATTACCCCACTGAAACAAACATAATGATTTGAGGACCTATAGATAAATATTTAAAGAACATACCAACCCTAAATTTATATTGCTTTTTAAAATAGTTATAATAAGCAGCTCTGCGCCATTATCTCTACCACAATAGCAGGGCGTTGTTACTGCCGTTTGGGACCACATATTCTGTATGTACTTTTTGTCTTATCATTTTTAGTGCAACATTTATACACACACATTGACCACTGATTTACAAACTTACACCCTGGCCCCCCATTGCCTGGAATACTAACTCACAATCAGATTATCTCATCCCAGATCAATTTGAGCACCATAGGTGGTGTTCACAGAGATGAATTAAGTCAGCAAAAATAGCAAAACGTATTCTTAGCTGGAATAATAAAATTTATGGACCCATCATTTGCCAGTTGCTCCCAATCCCCTTTTCACCTTTCCTCGTCCTTCTTTTTCTCTCTTAACCTATTTCCCTGTCCTATTCTTGCATTACTTCTCCTCTCCCTGACTCTATCTCCCACTTTTGCCCCATCTCTCTAATTTTTTTACTGTAATTGCTCCAGTGAAAATGTAAAATGCCTAGTGGTGTTGTCATGTGTCAATGTGGACTGCACCTTCATTAAAGGACCTCTACGCAATGCTATGGTAACAGAAGACTCCCCTAGTTCCCCAATACTAGTCTAATAATCTAGAGTACTTTGTTCAGTTCTGGAGGCCATATCTCCAGAAGGATATAAATACATTAGAGACTATACAGAGAAGGGCAAATAAAATGGACATGATAGAAACGTTCACATATATCAAGGGTTTTAAAAAGGTACAGGAGGGAGACATTCTTCACAGGAAGAGGAGCAACAGAACACGAGGACATGCACTGAAACTAGAGGGAGGAAGATTCAGGGGAAATGTGAGGAAGAATTACTTCACAGAAAGAGTAGTAGATAAGTGGAATAGCCTCCCATCAGAGGTGGTAGAGGCAAATACAGTAGAACAATTTAAACATGCTTGGAATAGGCATATTGCTACTTTACAAAGCAATAAGGATCAAATATGGTTTGAGGTAACATGCTTGAAAAAGGGGCAGACTAGATGGGCCAAGTGGTTCTTATCTGCCACCAAATTCTATGTTTCTATATTGATACATTGCGCATGCATATAATTCAAGTATGCATGTGAGAGGACATCCTGTGATGAAATGCTGCAACTTATTGTATATGCACACCATTCACAGGGTGATTGACAGGAGGTAGGCATCTGGGAGTTGAAACCGGACGTTTAGTGACAGTGTCAAACAAAATGTTCGCATGTCAGAAAAAAGTGCTGGGAGTGTCTCAGAAAATGCTAGGCACGCCTGAGCGGTTTATGGGAGGTTGTGTGATGTCAGCTCCAGACCGGATATGACTTTTTCCATCGCACCACAAAGTAAGTCTTTCACTTTTTGGAATGGCATCTTAACTGGGCGCTAACTGTGTGAATTTACACCCATGCAATCAGGTCTGAATCGGGCCCTATGGTACTATGTTACCTATCGCAATTTTTATAACTCAAATAATGTGAATAAGAGTGTTTTCACATACTTTTTACTTTATATTAATATTACATGAATGGATTGAATGGCTTTAGGAGTAAAGCTGGTTATATCCTGGGTTTTTCAAAATCCCTGGTCAATTGCAGGTGTGCCGAACCAGGGATTTTAGTCGACTAAAATCCCGGGTAAACCCTTTCAGACATATGCTAGTCCCGGGATTATGCATGTGCAGCACGGACGGTGTAGTGGTTAGCATTACTGCCTCACAGCGCTCGATCCCCACCATGGCCCAACTGGACGGAGTTTGTATATTCTCCCTGTGCTTGCGTGGGTTTACTCTGGGTACTCCAGTTTCCTCCCACAATCCAAAGATATACTGCTAGGTTAAATGGCTCCCAAAAAATTAACATGTGGTAGGGAATATAGATTGTAAGCTCCACTGGGGAAGGGACTGATGTGAATGTTCAAATATTCTCTGTAAAGCGCTGCGGAATATGTATGCGCTATTTAAGAAATTGTTAATAAATAATTAATAATAAATGTGCACATGAGAAATCCTGGGATTTTTGCATATGTCTGAAAGGGATATAAAATACCCACTACCATGTGTTTTTGTTTAAAAACTTATTACTAATGTCCCTTAGCATGCTGGGGAAAACATATGTGTCTTTGTAGTCTAAAATAACCTCCTTTCTTTCATCACTTGATGGGAATTACTAATTTACTTGACCAGATTTCAGACTCCTGTTAAGGTAGCTCTCAATTTAGATATTGTTGGTGTTATACAAAAGCACCTGTTCCGGTGTTGGAACTTGTAGGTGGTGGGACCAGGTGCAAAAATATAATTGCTCCTGCTGCGCCAAAGGTACAGTAGTTCTGCCTCTGACCTGTTCTATACTGCTGCCAGATGCAGAGCTTACACTGCTTATGCCTCTCCACAGTTCCACCATATAACACCACCATTGGCCGCTGCTGCTCTTCCCATTGCTGTCCAACCTGAGCTTAGGTTCCAGCTGGAAGTCCCTCTGCACAGCCATCATATCTCTCAGTGGCCTTCTACTCCTCCTCCTCCTACTTTAAAATTTTTTTTTATTGATTTGGTGCCTTTTTTCTCCCATACAAACATTACTTTTTTCCCATCTATTTAATTGTCATTGTTTTCTTTACAAATTTGCCCTGCATAATACATTTTTAAAGACTTTAGCACAGTTAATTACTTTTTAATGGTTGTATAAACTTTCTTAATATCAACCTATCAAAAACATCCTATAACTGTAAATACAATATATGAAAATGTGTTTTTCTAGCCTATATGTATGAATTATGAAAACATTTCTGTGGATTGCTAATGTCTGATAATCAAGGAGACCACCAGCTAATTAATGTTTTTGAAGTTTTTCAGCTAATGATTGTGATTCCAAACATAAAAAATGGTAATTTCAAAGGAGTGATTTAACGATTCTGCAGATTGCATTAAAGAAAGGATATGGACTTATATAATATAAATTTTATTTATTTACAGTTTCTTATATAGCGCAGCAGATTCTGTTGCACTTTACAATTGTAGAAGGTGATAAAACAAACTGGATAACAACAGACAGACTTGGAGGTTAGAGGGCCCTGCTTCAAGCTTATAATCTATAGGGATATATAATGGAAACACAACGACAGGCATCAGTAATAGCATAGCTGTCCTACCAAGTAACAAGTCCAGAAGAAAAGCTATATATACATAAGTGCCTCAGAGAGTTATGCGTGTGGAACTTAAATATGATAGGCTTGCCTGAAGAGGTGAGTTTTCAGGGAACACTTCAAAGTTTGGAGGCTAGCGGAGAGTCTTATTGTGCGTGGAAGGGCATTCCATTGGATGGGAGCAGCCCGATGAAAGTCCTGTAATAGTGAATAGGAGCTAGTGATCCGTGCAGAAGAGAGACGCAGAGCTTGTGCAGAGTGTAGCGGTCGAGATGTGATAAGTAAGGAGATATTTGCTGGTGCAGCATGTTTAATAGCTTTATATGCTAGTAGAAGTGTTTTAGGTACTTGTTTCCTAGCACGGCCACACCGATTTACATCGTGGTTGTGTCGTGTCGGAAAAATCGGGTCGATCGCATCGCATGCGATTTGGTCGCATGCGATGCGATCGTCGCGACCGACCGATTTTGGACCCGATTTTTTTTTTTTAATTAAATGTAAATCGGGTCCCTGGGACCCGATTTTACATTGGATTCAATGTAAAATATTCCCAACCCCCCCAAATGTCACGGCGTACACCCCACCCCACGATAGACGCCAACCCGAAGCGTGGCGAGTGCAGCGAGCCGGCGAGGGGCGGCGGTGCGCGTCCTCCGACCTTTTCATTCCCCTACTATCCACGTCGGCGTGGAGTTGAGAATAGAATAGTGCTGCGCTCGCCACGCTTTGGGCTCGGTGGCTCGCTGCGCTCGCCACACTATTCTATTCTCAACTCCACGCCGACGTGGATAGTAGGGGAATGAAAAGGTCGGAGGACGCGCACCGCCGCCCCTCGCGGGCTCGCTGTGCTCGCCACGCTTCGGGTTGGCGTCTATCGTGGGGTGACGACGGGGACATCTAAAATGTGAAATGGGTCATATTGGCCCATTTCACATTTTTTCAGGATTTCAATGTTAAAAAATCTTTTAACATTGAAGCCTATGTAAAAATCGGGGGCATCGCGTCGGTACCTATGTTAATGGTCCCGACCGACGCGATGCCCCCGATAATTTACCTTTCCCGACACGATTTCAATGTTAAAATATTTTTTAACATTGAAGCCTATGGGGAAATCGCGGGCATCGCGTCGGTCGCGTCGGGACCATTGTTAACGGTCCCGACCGACGCGATGCCCCCGATATTTTATCCTAGCCGGCCAAATGGACCTGATTTCAAAGGAAATCGGGTCCATCTTATGGATCGTGTACCTTAACTAAAGGTACACGATCCATAAGATTTGTGGCCGTGCTAGGAAACAAGTACCGTGTTTTATATTGAATATAATGTTAAATGTAAAATTAAGATGATGTCTGGCCTTAATGCTGCATATTGTCACTGTTTGTAACCTACCCAAGAAAGTCCCTAAAATTGCATTGCGGAGTGTCCAGTGCGGCAGAACACGGTGGGTGTTAAGTGCATCATGTAGGATCATGTGGGGTAAGTTTAGGTTACACAGGCCATTACTAACCTCTGTGAAAGGTTGGTTACTATGATAGGGTTCCAGTTTCAGACTGACAGTTGGGTGGTGCATAATAGATCTATTTCTCTACAAGGCAGAGGAGATAGTAATGTGCTTCCAAAAAAGAGAACTGGAAGGACCAAGAAGCTAGTGTAGAAATGGAAAGGAGTAGGGAACTGATGTGAGCTGGGAGGGGGCCCATGAAGTGCATGTTTATTCTGCCATCTGCCTATGAATTAACACCATTAATAGACATTATACTATATTAAACATTAGATAATTGTGGCAGCACACTAAACTGTGAACACAACATAGGCCCCTTGATGAAGTCAGACAGGACGAAAGCATTGGGTAATCCTAGCCTCCCACCACACTATTAAGATAAGCACTTACTGTATATTTTGTGTACCTCTTATTGTCAATCCTGTTGTTTTTAATTATATATATATATATATATATATATATATATATATATATATATATATATATATATATATATATATACATACATATTTATATATTTTTTTTCTTGTCTTCACAAGAGTCCCCTTAGAATCAGGGAACTATCCTGCACCCATTATAGAAATGTAAATTTCACGTTAAAAGCTGCTATCTAACTTTCCTTAAATAAAAAAAAAATACCCCAGCGAACCACAATGAATCAGAAAAAAAAGACTTCCATAATATAATAGAAATGCAAAGATTTATGTTACATACACAAACATATGCTAAGACACCAGCCATAGCTGATCTTGTTGTTCTATACTACATAATAATACGTAGCACAACTTTGAGTCATACACTTAGGTAGTTAAGCTCAGATAGAGATACCCTGGAATATTTTAATATGGCAGGACAAGTGTAAGTATACCCTCCAACTACTGATCCCATCCATTCCTCACACAAAGCATACATGCTGCTCTATCAATTCCAAACAAACAATAGATCAGCAGAAGAGATTTGCATCCTACATAATAATCATAGTAATGCAAAGATATCCGCTGTGGTGGTCCTAACACCTAATCTGTCTGCTTCTTTTAAATGTGCACTACCATCAGTAAAACATAGTTTTGCCAAAGTGCAAATGTACTTTTATATTTTCCTCCTCCTCCTGTACTGTATAAGGCCCTGATTAAGTGTCACTATGTCACTCTTTCAGTGTTTTATGCACCCGTTAAGCACTGGCAGCCAAGGCAACCTACTAGGTTCACATAATTTAGCACCATCTCCTATTACAGAGTGATTCATTTTCATGTCCAGGAAATCCAGTAATACATTTTTATAATACCCAAAATCCATGTCTATGGAGAGTGACTGTTTCCTGTTTGGCAACTGCTCAGTTATGCAATCACTCTCTCTCTCGCTAACCAATTTCATAGAAGTTAAGCTTTATTACCAAATGAGTAAAAAGTAAATAGAAGGTAACCTTTTAAAAGTAAAAAATAAAAGTATTAAGCAATAGCTATTTTCTCTGTAAACAGTTATAAAGGATGGTTTAAAAAAAAAAAGACCCAAGCCTTCAAGTGTGACAGTTACTAATGTAGGAACAATGTGACAGTTACTAATGTAGCTTACTGAGGAAAATAAACTCCCAAAAAACAGATAACTTCCCTGGATCAATCACCACCATAATGCCCTATACTAATTATCACTACATAGGCCTTTGCTTGTAAGAAAAGCATCCAATACATTGTAACATTTTGCTAGTAGATTTTCAATCACTACCTCGTTCAATAAGGTATTTTACAATTTGGCCAAATTCTATTAAAAGGGAACTTTTTTAGCTAAAAATAAATAACTCCTTTTTTAAACTTGTGCTTAAATTCAGACTTTACTTCACAAAAACCTGCAATTTTAACAAGATTCCTAGAATAAATGTACCCACTCAGTGGTCGAAATGGGCCGGTATGCAGAGGTATGGCAGTCTGGCACTTCATTTCCACTGCCTGGTAGTGGGGTATTTTTATTGGGGGGGGGGTGGAAGTATGCAGTAGGGATGACCATCATTGCCAATGCCATCAATGTTTGCCATCGATGACAACAGTGCTACTGGCCATCCATAGAGGCATAGTATGCAATGGATGACAACCAATGTTTTTACCTATTGATAGTCATCAATTTTCTTTGACTGATTGTCCTGCTTCAGTTAGGAAATGCTGTTCTCCATCTCATCTTGACTCTATTCCCCATTGGGAGCCACCATGGGCAGCGGCCGGCTCTGTCCTTGCTGCAACCAAGGGCCGGCAATCCTCATTGCTGCTGCGGGAGCCCAGCTCTTCTCTCTGTGGCCCTAGGAGCCTGCTCTTCTCCCTTCCACCCTAGGAGCAGGCTTTACTCCCTGACGCCCTAGGAGTCTGGCTCCTAGGAGCCTGACTGTCCTCCCTGTAGCTGCCGAGCCCTGCTCTTCTCCCTGTTGCCCTCTTCTAACACTGCATCTTCTTCTACCCTGCATTCCCCTTCTCACCCTGCCTCCTCAATCACTCTGCACCATGCTGTGGCACACATGAGAACCCCCGACACATCAGATATTTTTTAAATAAATGCTGCCCTTGCAGCGGATCTTGGAGTATTGATGTTAATATTTCCAAAAAGGGGTATAGGGGGCGCAACGGGTGAGCTGGTTGGCTCTGGGTGGCTGCTGCAAAAACAACAGGTTTAGTCAGACCTGGAAAGGAGATAAGTCAAACAAAACGGATGCAGTGCCTGATGTATAAAGAATTAAAAAATGATTGGATTGACTTTACTTCGATTCTATATATAAACCATTAATAAATGATACATTTTAATCAATAAAAAACATATATATATATATATATATATATATATATATATGTATATATTAAAGAAAAAGGTACCCAGACCACGCTAACGTTTGCTAGTGGCAGCAACTCTGAGGGATCCTCTGTTAGACAGGAACCAAAGTAATAGAAATGAGATAGAAGGGAGTTCAGAGCGCGCCTCAAATTACAATCACAAATAATACTTCAATGAGTTACAATAAAATGTTTTTAAAAAAACAACTTTTATTCAAAAGTGTCTTCTGCAAGATGTCGGTACTCCAACGCGTTTCGTCAAAAACTTGACTTCCTCAGGGGCATTATAGCAGATTTGTACAGACAGATTTCACACTGTGAATCATAATAAAATCAGTGTGATTTTACACATACATAAAATGAATACAATACAAAAATGTTTATATATATAAAACGAGAAGAGCATGATGAAGGGAAGGAGAAAAAAATCAAGGACGAGGAGGATGAAGGAGAGGTCATTAAATAAGAATAATTTTTCTTAGGAGAGGTCTAATCAATATGACCACCAATACATAAACTGTAGTGCATAGAAAAAGGACCTTATTCAGGAAAAAAGGTGATTAAAACCAGTAGTGTTGCCATTCAATAATTAATGGAGGAAAAAGAAAGAATAAGAACCCAGTTAAGGAGTAATTAATTTGGATTATTAATCATACCGAAAGCAAATTTCGTGGATAGGATTCTTGCAATTAAGGGACCAGATTTCCCAAATGAAGAATCAACTCGCAATCCTAAACAGAAAAATGATAGCCTTGTTGTAAAGGTGCATTGTAAACCTCAATTTTGACCGAGACAGGTGTTGGTAATTACATACCCCTGATGATCAGGTATAGCAATAAATACTGGCTGTTCAGTGTATTCCAAGTCAGGTGAGTTGGTTTTAGGGGGAATTGATTACCCCAAGTTTCCACAAAACAGGGTAACAGGAAAATCAGGCTATAAAATGAAAAACATATTGTCCCCTTTCAATACATGCATAGAAGATTTTCAAATATGTGACAGTATTCAAATTCATAATGATAGCAGGCACTTACCAAGCAGGAGCTAAACCGGATGTGGATACCAGGATTCCAAAGTGCTGAATGAAATCCTGAACTCCTCTCAGGTTATTTATGGGGCTAGCATGATTACATCACTTCCTGTGTGTGCAATTATCCTAAGTCTCAAAAAATGCTATAAAGCCACCCTTTGAGATGTGGAACTTAATTGGAGACATGAACCTCCTACTTATATTTATATCAGGAGTGTGAAACCGTGAAAAAAAAACATAAATAAATAGTATAAAAAAAAAAAAAAAAAAAAAAAAAAAAAAATAAATAAATAATAATAATAAAAAAAAATTAATAAAATGAAAAAAAGTAAACTAAAAAAAAAAAAAAAAGCTTTAAAATCCTTAATTACGTTATGGAACGCATGGGGATCGCGCCCTGTGTTCCAAATGGTGGCCATACTGTTTCCTTTAAGTTTTTTAGATACCACCGATAAATGACCTTAGCATATAAATTCAATCCGGCACTTACTAGCAATATCAATATCTGGATCATGCTAAACGAGATATTTATTAAAAGAGACTAAATTGTACAGTGCGTTGTCCGCACTGTAGGTACGGTGCACTTCCGGGATTGCAAAGCGCATCCTGAATAATGTGCACTTCCGGATTGGTGGAACGCACTCTGCGTTCCATATCTTCTAATACACTCCAGACAACTGTTTCCGGCTGGGTGAAACGCAAATGGCGTTCCATCGCATTACAGTGTATACTTCCGGCTCCGTGGAGCGCATCTTGCGTTCCATACCTTCTAAAGGTTACGCTTATAGCTCATAGCGAAGTGTGACGCGCATAGCGTTCCATGACTTGAAAAAATAATAATCAAAATAGTGCTGACCACTGCTAAAGCCGCTATTAAATACAATATTAGTGTCCGTGTGAATATATGTGCTTCCCACTTATAATGACCTATACATATGTGGGTATATACAATCGATGGTAGCTTAAATTTAAATTAGTGTTCCCTAAGGGGTTCCTTAATGAACCTATATGTAATAACCCGTGAAGGGGAATGTGTAGTGTAAAAAAATATTTTTAGAGAAAAAAATTGGAGTATAAAAAATTATTATATGTATAAGATATCATATAGATATAAAAAAATTATAAATATATAAGATATCATCTAGAGATCGATTACTGTCACATTTACATCAAAAAGAGTCAATATCGTCAAAGACAGTTATTTTTGAACAAGTATTGGGTATCATCTAGAGAATAATTAATCATAATTACATAAAAAAACTAGAAAAAAATCGTCCAAGACAATTTAAATAGTGTGAACGAAATAACGTATACATTTTGTACCCAAAAGAGTTTATACATGACATAATGGGTTAACATAGGCACAGTCATATTAATATGTTAACCCATTATGTCATGTATACACTCTTTTGGGTACAAAATTTATACGTTATTTCGTATCGAGATCTCTCCACATGCTGAGTAAGACTGAGGCTTACAGATTCAGAATTGACTGTGCAGTTGGATAATAGGTTATCTGTCGGAGAGGTGTTTTATTGTGCTTCTTGATTCGATTCCATTATACCTACCACTAAGTGGAGTATCACAAGGTCACCGGAATAACCACAGTGACCACATCTCCCTTAATAACTCCCAAAAGAGCTACCTAATATAATTTCGTGTGTATCGAACCAAGATCCTGGTGTATTACCCCTGAAGAAGTCCCTAGTGGACGAAACGCGTAGGGTTCTGCGTGATCTCTCAACACCTATGATCAAAACTATATTGGATGACAATGACACACCATGAAATTGTATAATGAATTCCAAATGAGAAGCTTTTTATGAAAGTCTTTTTAATTGTATTACTGTTTGTAATAAATGTTTTATATTTTTCCAATTGTGGATTGGTGAAACTACCTTCCGAGCACACCTCTACACCTTTTTTCTTCATTCTTCACATTAGACTCCCATTAGCGGCGGAGCCTTTAGAGTTGTGCTGCTCACCCAATAAGCGCAGGATAGGGTCACAAACTCCCCTTTCTTATATATATATATATATATATCAATTTCATATATATATATATATATATATATATATATATATATATATATATATATATAAAAGGATGACCACACTAGATTGGTTTAAAAGAGCTGTTTGGCATGGGCAGCACTGTTAGACACCATCCGTTCCTATGCATACCTGGAACAGTTTATAAGGACTGGCTCAAAGTTTTGTATAGTTACCATCCAACTCTTGGATTGGGGCTCGAAGTGTCCTGTTTAGTTACTGACACACTTGGATTCCTTCCCAGAATTACCAAAGGTCCTTTGGAGATGTAGGAGGGTTTCAGAGCCCCTTATTTGTAATCCAGTTAGTGAGGATCATGGAATGGCATGAAGAAAATGGCTGCTTGCTGTACTTTGGAGCTGTGGGTCCAAAGGAAATGCTCAGTCCATCCAGGCTGGTCCGGATAGTGTCCAATAGGGTTGTGGGTGCTACAACTGCTGTTTCCCTGATGCGTTTCGCTAAAAAATAGCTTTTTCAAAGATCTTATATATATATATATATATATATATATATATATATGAAATTGTTTTATATATGTTTTTATTGATTAAAAATGTATCATTTATTCATGGTTTATATATAAAATCGATGTAAAGTCAATCCAATGTTTTTTTTTTTATTTTTAATACCCACACCTCAGATATTGGCTCCACCCCCTTTTCAAATACCAGCGAATAATAATTTATGCAGAAAAAAATTACAGTATCCATGTTTCCAGATCTGCTGATGTCTTTCTTCCTGGTTCTGTTCTTCCTCCTCTCTCCAAGTATCCAATGATGTTGCAGGAATAACCTTCAGCATAATTGTAATCATAATCTTAAACATACAGTACAGTATATACATGTATGTATGTATGTATGTGTGTGTGTGTGTGTGTGTGTGTGTGTGTGTGTGTGTAGAGAGAGATACATTAGAGAGATACATTAGTTCTAATCCAAAATTGATATTCAGGGGTTATTTAAAGTGACCCATTGAGACAAATTTGTTGGCATTAGGTATAGAAATGAGTTGTCAGGAACCTTGATACAGTTTGTATGTACGGAATATATATATATATATAAAAATAGAGTTTAATTAATTATATGTATTGAATTGTATATATTGAACTTTGTTGTGAAGTTTGAGTTAATCTCTGCAACCGCACAGCCATGATTAACATTTAAACTAACATTGAAATACACTTGTGGCACACGGCACATTGAAATGAAGATAGCATTATTTTGGCACAATTAAAACTTGTATTAAAAGAAAAGAATATTCTTGTTTAAAAATAGAAACACTTTATAAAATAACATTATTAGTTTTATAAGTAATAGTGTCCAATATTTATTCACTTATTTAATTATTTGTAATTTCTATTCACTTATTATTATTTATGGAATCCCCTACAATAAACACGTAGTCACATTAAGTCACTAATAATAAAATTAACATGTAGAGCCCCTGATAATTAACTAGGACAAATAGTAGCCATATCCATCGTTCAGTATAAATGTTGCGCCCCAATAAAGTTATCTATGTTGATCTATGCAGGCAATATTAGAGCGCTGTTATTCCAACACATGTCCTGACGTTCGGCGCTGCATTCCACTGAGAACTGAGTGGGACGCACGCCGCAACCTAGGTTACGAGTCCGACTAACTTCCGGGCAAGATGGCGGTGCGTTCCACAGCGGCTCCAGTGGAACGCACGCCGCTACTTTGGAGTTTTTCTCCATTTAAATGGTAAACCCCGATACAAAAAGCATGTACCCTGAGAAGTGGGCGAAGAAAATTGCGGGGCGCTCAAGGGTGAACAAGAAATATGAAAATTTATTAAAAACAAAACACAATAATAATAACAATAAACATACAATGCATTTAAAATCACAGTAAATGGTGCACCATTATACCTAACTCTGGGATGTATGCGTGACCAGAAGTCGGGGATTTGTTCTCATAAATCAATCAATTGAGTCCCAATGCAATTCCTGATAAGGACTACAAACATCCAAATTGGCAGTTGTGGTTCTCAAATATAAACTGTAGGGCACATTGGTTTTTGTACCAGAAAGCGCTGATGGATTCTGTGGGTGCCCGTGCAAGTGGAGGGCAAGGACTTCTGTCGGGTGATTGGGTGACAGTGTCCGTCCTGCCTCCACTGTGTGCTAGTTGCATGGCACTGTACACAGTTAATGCGGTCAGTACTTGATAAAATATCGCCGCAGCGCTAGCTCACCCCTGGATGCTGCTCGGCTGTCTCGGCTGTGTTCGCAGGATCAGCCTTGGGGATTGTCCCGATAGCAGCCGCCTCCTTCGCTGCAGACTTTCAGGCTAGAAAGCTCACACGGCGCTCTGTCACTGCGTCCGTGAAGACAGTGTGTGTCTGCGATGGATAAAAGAGGCAGGATCGGCTCTGATGGTATAGGTGAGTCGGCAGCAGGGCAACCAGATATTCTGGTTGAGAAAGATGCCCTGTGTGCGGCGAAACGCGTTCCCCAAAAGGACATCAAAGAAGGACACCCCTGCTGCCGACTCACCTATACCATCAGAGCCGATCCTGCCTCTTTTATCCATCGCAGACACACACTGTCTTCACGGACGCAGTGACAGAGCGCCGTGTGAGCTTTCTAGCCTGAAAGTCTGCAGCGAAGGAGGCGGCTGCTATCGGGACAATCCCCAAGGCTGATCCTGCGAACACAGCCGAGACAGCCGAGCAGCATCCAGGGGTGAGCTAGCGCTGCGGCGCAATTTTATCAAGTACTGACCGCATTAACTGTGTACAGTGCCGTGCAACTAGCACACAGTGGAGGCAGGACGGACACTGTCACCCAATCACCCGACAGAAGTCCTTGCCCTCCACTTGCACGGGCACCCACAGAATCCATCAGCGCTTTCTGGTACAAAAACCAATGTGCCCTACAGTTTATATTTGAGAACCACAACTGCCAATTTGGACGTTTGTAGTCCTTATCAGGAATTGCATTGGGACTCAATTGATTGATTTATGAGAACAAATCCCAGACTTCTGGTCACGCATACATCCCAGAGTTAGGTATAATGGTGCACCATTTACTGTGATTTTAAATGCATTGTATGTTTATTGTTATTATTATTGTGTTTTGTTTTTAATAAATTTTCATATTTCTTGTTCACCCTTGAGCGCCCCGCAATTTTCTTCGCATACTCTGTTTCTTTTAGAGGTTGGCAATCCTCTTTTGTGGTGGCTGCAGGGGAACAAGATACAGCACCTGGTCCCTAGCGCCAAATACTTAAATACTTTTGTTCTCAACCCTGAAAAGTGGGGTTATATGATTAATTTTTAATTGACTGAGAAAATATATAACATTTGGGAACTAGCTAATCCGACTAAATAGACTGTTTACACGGCGCAATGCATTATGGGGCGTCCAAGTAATCTATACGTATATATACATGTTCACTAAAATTATGAACACTGCAGTTGATTTATTATGACCTAAATAAAAATACATCCATAGTAGGCTAAAAAGTTTATAGAAATAAATGATCCTGTAGTTAATAGATTGTTTTTAAAATATATGCAATAATAATCAAACAGGATATGATGTCACATCAACCTCCCTATATATAGAGACCAGCCACTAGGCTCTTTCACTTGCTGGCTGGACCTCAGAGAGCACACACACTCAGGAGAACAATAGGGTAAGCCATTTTTAAATGGGATTTAAGTTATGGTTGTAGAGGTTAACTTGGGCTAAAAACTTGACTCTGTAATTTTGACCATTAGGAATATTTTCCAATTCCGTCTGGTTCTACCGAATTTATACATTGAAAAAGTGGTTGGAAAATAACAAAGTGTCTATTGGGACTGTAAATATTTGTATGTAAGTACTTTTTGCGTATTATTTATATTAATTCCAAATTACACATTATAGTATGTATCTAAAAAGAATTATGGCCATGTTCCAATAAATACATTTAAAATCCTTTGGAACTAGGTACTGGAATGGCTATACGTTTTATTGAGTCTTCAATATACAGGTGCAGCAGCACCCAAAGACGTTTCTTTTGTCTTATTATATTAAACCAAGGTATGTGTATATATTTTGGGCACTCTACACTTAAATGAGTAATATAATGGATTGGTGTTTAGTTGTGGAGTACAAGTATTCTTTCTATGATCCAAATAGGTATTTACCACTATAGAAGATGGAGTTTAGTCCTTTCTTCGACCAGTAAAACAACTATTTTTCAGAGCCTAATTTGGCATTTAATGTATAGAAGGTATGTACTGGACATCCAATTGAACTTTATTTTTGATGATCATCTGACTTTCCCCCCCATTTCAAGAAAAACACCCCTTATGGACTGTACATGAATTATGTGCAAATTGCTGTATATATGTTTAATTGATTTTTAATTGTATATGATAAATATGTATATATTATGTCAGGGGTGGGGAACCTTTTTTCTACCGAGGGCCATTTGGAAAATTTTAAAACCCTTCGGGGGCCATATCAAAATTATCAATTATCGGCATATACGCGTGGGCATTATACACAGGGCAGCGGCATATACATGTGGGCATTATACACAGGGCAGCGGCATATACATGTGGGCATTATACACAGGGCAGCGGCATATACATGTGGGCATTATAAACACTGGCAGCGGCATATACATGTGGGCATTATACACACTGGCAGTGGCATATACATGTGGGCATTATACACACTGGCAGCGGCATATACATGTGGGCATTATACACAGGGCACCGGCATATACATGTGGGCATAATACACAAGGGCAGCGGCATATACATGTGGGCATAATACACAAGGGCAGCGGCATATACATGTGGGCATTATACACACTGGCAGCGGAATATACATGTGGGCATTATACACAGGGCACCGGCATATACATGTGGGCATTATACACACTGGCAGCGGCATATACATGTGGGCATTATACACACTGGCAGCGGCATATACATGTAGGCATTATACACAGGGCACCGGCATATACATGTGGGCATAATACACAAGGGCAGCGGCATATACATGTGGGCATTATACACATGGGCAGCGGCATATACATGTGGGCATTATACACACTGGCAGCGGCATATACATGTGGGCATTATACACAGGGCACCGGCATATACATGTGGGCATAATACACAAGGGCAGCGGCATATACATGTGGGCATTATACACAGGGCACCGGCATATACATGTGGGCATAATACACAAGGGCAGCGGCATATACATGTGGGCATTATACACACTGGCAGCGGAATATACATGTGGGCATTATACACAGGGCACCGGCATATACATGTGGGCATTATACACACTGGCAGCGGCATATACATGTGGGCATTATACACAGGGCACCGGCATATACATGTGGGCATAATACACAAGGGCAGCGGCATATACATGTGGGCATTATACACACGGGCAGCGACATAAAAAAGTGACAGTGTGGAGGAAGGGGGGCTGTCACCCCCAAACAGGTTAATGTGATTATGTCTGATTATGAGAATCAGACATAATCACATTAACCTGTTTGGGGGTGAATCCAGGGGTAAATGACAACCCCTGGATGTGTCAGTCACTGCCTGGGAAGGGAGGGTGATTATCGCCCTATATTACAGCCGCCCGCCCGCCCGCCAATACTACAGAAGTATCATCCGCCCGCCGGCTGCCTACATTTCATACCAGCCGCCCGCCCGCTGTATCAGCAGCCCGCCCGCCTATATTAACAGCCGCCCGCCCTCCTATATTACATACCAGGCGCCGGGGATGGCTGCTGCTGCTGCTGCCGCCGGGGAGATGTGTAGAAGACGCGCCCTCCAATCACAGTGGCTGTGGAGGGGATGCGCCGGCAGTGTTTGGCGGGCGCGTCTTCTGCACATCTCCTCGGCGGCAGCAGCAGCAGCCATCCCCGGCGGCTGGTATGAAATGTAGGCAGCCGGCGGGCGGATGATACTTCTGTAGTATTGGCGGGCGGGCGGCTGTAATATAGGCAGGCGGGCGGGCCGGACAAACTGGGTGCGGGGGCCGTATCCGGCCCGCGGGCCGGAGGTTCCCCACCCCTGTATTATGTGATGTCTAAAAAATTGTATACTGTATATTCTTTTAGAGAAAAAAACCCTTGATGAAGTCTCCAAGTGAGACGAAATGCGTTGGGTTCTGTCTTAAAGCTCTGTGAAAATAAAAAGAAAATTATTCCACAAGAAACAAGAAGCTACAAGTGTTCATTGTTTTTATACTCATTTATTAGTTTTATCTATTGATTATTGCTTAAGACATCACACAGTATAGGGCGCTGAAGACACTATTGTTGGTGTTTATATATATATATATATATATATATATATATATATATATATATATATATATATATATATATATATATAGGAAAGGACTGGCTGGGGGTGAGCACACACAACCAACACGGCACTCCAGGGTCTGTGCAAAATAGTGAAGATTTATTCTAGCAACGTTTAGAAGCTCTAGGCTCCGTCGTCAGGCTACAGTGAGAACAATAAAACAAGTGAAGCATACCTCTATAAATAGGACTCCAGCAAGCAGGACGCCATAAACCTTCCTCCTTTGCATCGCCGGGCACCTGTGGATGACGTCAGCCCTCAGCACCTGCACTCACATTGATTGCTAGGGCCGGGTCTGAAGCCGCGCCTGCCTGTTGCCCAGCAACCTAAAGGACGCTGGTTACTGGATGTTCTCTGCACTGACGAGATAGCAGAAACACAAAGTGAATAAACAGTGTTTAATGTTAAGAAAGAGCATGCAAATTTGCATGCGAAGTGCATAATATGAAAAAGCATGATAAAAGAGTTATTAAAAAGCAGGGATATCAAGAGAGTTGAATGACAATTTGTTTCATAAATATCGGGCAATTTACACACCAGGCAATTTACGTTGGCAATTTTCTATTTAGAGATATTAAACTTAGAAAATTAAACTAGAAAATTAAACAATAAAACATGGGGTTCTAACATGAGCCAAGAGGCTGAAGCAGAATGGGGATGGGTATATAATAAGAGAGCTGTCAAATAAAGAGCTCAGGTAATTTATGGGTCGGATGCAGAAGGTTATACTAAAGAGTTCCAAGAGATGCGTTCATTCAATCCCTTGGGATTAGTTGTGTCCAGATTGTAAATCCATCTCGCTTACAGTCTCAATAGGGTTGTCGCACGATCTCCACCTCTCCTTTTCTCCGGTACCTGGTCTATGATAATGTATTTTAAGGAGGATAGAGGATGTTTCAGTTCCTTGAAGTGCGCCGCCACTGGTTGGTCACAGGCTTTCCCTTCAAGAGCACCTTTTATGGAGGAACGGTGCATAGCTGCACGTTCCTTAAATTGCCGGGTCGTTTTGCCAATTTAGTATAGGCCACACGGGTAGATGATTGCGTATACTACATATTTGGAACTGCATGTAACTACATGTTTGATGTTAAAGACCTTATCAAGATGTGGGTGTTTGAATGTGTTGCTCTTGATGAGGTACTGGCAGGTTGTACAGTTTGGGCATCGATAGCAACCTGGAGCTTTGTTCTGGACCAAGGATTCTTTAAAGTCCGAGATGTCGGTGTGGACTAGAGCGTCACATAGATTCCGCCCTCTGCGGAAGCATGCCATTGGTCTAAGGTTTGTCAAGCATGGCAGGTCTTTATCCGTTTTTAATATGGGCCATAGGGCCTTACTGGCAACCGAGATGACAGGGCTCCCGGTGTTAAATGTGCTTGTCCAGGGGAAAACATCCGTTTTGGGGGCTTTCTTTGTTTCTTTTAATAGTGTTGGTCTGTCAAGACGTAATGCTTTGTCCCTTTGGAGATGTAATTGTTTCAGATCGTATCCTCTGTGGTGGAATTTATTAACTACTGTATTGAGCAGTTCTGGTAGTTTCTCCTTATCACTGCAGATACGTGCTGCCCGTATCATTTGGCTATATGGTAAGCCACGTTTGAGAGATGGAGGATGGTGGCTACCGGCCCTTAAAAGAGTATTTCGGTCAGTTTCCTAACAGTGGAGGCTGGTAGAGATGATACCTTCCTTTAGAGAAATGGAGACATCCAGGAAATTAATTTTATCACAACTGCATTCAAATGTGAATTTAATAGGACTGTCCAGTCCATTCACTTCCTTCATCATGTGTTCAAATTCATCTGGGCTGCTGGACCATAGTACAAAGAGGTCATCTATATAGCGACAGAGCATAATGATGTTAGAGCTAGATGGGTGACTGTACACAAGGATGCGTTCCTGTTCTATCATATAGACGTTTGCATATAATGGTTCCACCGCCGATCCCATCAGCAGCCCTCTTGTTGTACATAAATGTCTCCGTCAAATAAGAAATAGTTTCTGGTTAGCACTTTTTCCAGAAGTTGATGGAACAGCGAGATGTTGAAATAGAAATTTTCACCGAGGCTGAGCAGGAAAGTTCTCATGGCTTCAAGACCCTGTTCATGCGGAATAGAGGTGTAAAGTGCTGTTACGTCCATGGTACATAGGACCGTATCCCTGGAGATGTCTGGACATTGAATTAGTCTGTTGAGAAAAGATGTTGTGTCCTTAAGATGCGAAGGAGATGTTACGATAAATGGTTGGATAAGTTTATCAAGCATCTGTGAGACCGGCTGGTAGAGGCTGTCTCTGCCTGATACAATCGGGCAACCAGGGAGTGCCTCAAGATTTTTGTGGATCTTGGGCACACTGTAGAGTACAGGAATTACTGGGCATTTGGTGGTTAAGGAATCTTGCACTTTGGAACTGATGTATCCATTTTCTCTAGCTGTTTTTAAAATGCAATTGAGTTCCTTCTGGTACTCTGCTGTTGGGTCTCTGTGTAGTTTCAGATACACTTTGGGGTCTGCTAGTTGTCTGTGTAATTCGTTTCTGTAATCACTGATGTTCTGAATTACTATAGCACCCCCTTTATCTGCCAGATGTATGGTTTTGCTTTTATCTTCCCTGAGGGTTTTTAAAGCCTGGAATTCTTTCCTGTTGAGGTTCGGGTGGTGTATGGTGGAGGCGTCATTGTATCTTTTCATGGATGCATCCATAAGTCTGGTGTAGGTCCTGATGGAAGAATTGTGGGAAGGAGGGTCGAATCTGGATCGGCTTTTGCTCTGTATGAAGTCCGCAAGCGGATCAATCTCCGGAGTTGTCGTTTTGTGCTGAAAGAACTCTTTGCACCGTAAATTGCGATTCATTCTGTGTAGATCTATTTGCCACTGGAATGCGTTATGTTGTTGCGTTGGGATGAATGAGAGGCCTTTATTAAGTAATGACATTTCATCTTTGGTTAATGATCGATCCGATAGATTGAATACTGCTTGCGATTGCGGCTTGAGCTTCTTGAAGGTTCTCTCATGTTGTCCGCCCCGGCGGGTTTTCTTATACGGGCGTTTCTTGCTTTGGGAATTGCCCCTAAAGGGGGCCTTTGAGAAGAGGGTGTGGGTTCATCGGATTCTGCAAGTACAAAATCACTGTTGCTCACCGATGCTGTCTGATGCTGTTGTTGTGCCTTGGTTCTGGTTCTCCAAGGACAGCGAGTTTGTGGACGATTGGGCCTTATAGATGGTTCCATGTCCATCAGCCACCTGTACACTTGATTAGTCTCATAATCATTCTATACGGTGGTCATTTTGGATTTTTTGAACCTAATGAGTTCCTTTCTATATGCATCCATCTGGGACTTCAATTTATTGGCCCAAGTGTCAAATTCATTAGATGCCAGGGCTGTACTCTGTTCAATTTTAAGGGATTTGATCTTATCCAATGTCTTTTTTAGTTCCCTACTGGCCTCCTCAATTACCAGCAGCATGAGGTACATTTGTTTAAAATAGCAACCCAGCGGCGGCAAAATTCTGGGCTGGATCTCCCAATAGTTGGCACATTTCTTATGCGGAAGCCGCATGGTATGTGCTTCAAACGATAATAGTCTGATAGGTTTTGTCCATGCTGCTGGTAGTCAATTTCCCTGCGGTGCAATTTTAGTAAAGAATGATAAATTTCTTCCATGTCTGATGGAGCATTCTGTAATGGGGCAAATAGAATGTGGGAAACCTCATCCTCTGAGTAGCTGTATACTTCTCCCACTGGCAAACTGCCACTGCTTTCAGCCAATTGTTCCTGTGATTCCATGTAGAATCCCTGCTGCTCTCTCACAAAATAGAGGGATGGTTCTGGGAAGATGGTGGTGGGTGCCTTGATCCTGTTACACTCCAAGCGATGGTGGTGTACAAAATAGGATACAATCTGATCCGGCACTCCTATCAGATTGTATCATATATATATATATATATATATATATATATATATATATATATATATATATATATATATATAGTCCCATATCCAAGTATTGCATTCACAAGTCCTTAGACAAACCAGCACCAGTAAAATTTTGCAAGTAAAAATATTTTATAATCCATGAAAAGGATCCATTTTCAAAAGCCAAAGTCCCATCATCACATGGCAATAACAGTTAGAGAAAGCGCTCTCAGGTATACAATACGTATCCGGCTTCATTGGCCTCAGAGAGAATCCCTTAACGGGCCGTTTCGGCGTTACTCACACCTTTCTTAAAAGGGGGATGAGAATAATGTTGCACACCGTGGTGGCTTGGGGGCCGCCTTAAATAGCATAAAGGTGTACACTCACCTGTCTGTAGATTGCCGCATCCCGGGAAGCCGTACTCGCCGTCTCGCGGTTCACTGGACACCCGGAAGTGACGTCAGACGCCACCTTCTGTGTTCCAGCTTGCGGGGACGGTTTTTCGGTTCCCTGGTCCCGGCCGGATGTGTACTGGTTACTATGGCAATGAAAAGACCAGATACGCAATGTACATGTAAGCAACAATGAATATATAAGTATTACACACATCATAGAAGACAGACATACACAAAGACAACACACTATGTACAAAATGGAGAGGAAATGCATGGATAATTGATACTCAGGAATATTCAACTATATATAATAATAATATTACCTGATCGATCCATGTGCATATTTACTGCTACAACTTTATAGAAAAATTTAAAGCCAGTATAGAGACCCTGTTAGATTATAGAAATGGAGTAAATGTAAATTCCACATTTAACCCCTCTGGGTTCATGGATCGTAGTTCATGAATCCAATAACACTGTCGCTGCAGCAAAAGCTTATGTCGATCACCACCTCGTCGTAATGGTGGTATACAATCGATGGGCATAAATGTGAAATCATTTATTTTGTGTCCACAATTTGCATAGTGCCTTGCTACCGGTGGAGTACTGGGTTCAAATTTAGCAACGCTTTTTTGATGGAGCTTCTATGCATCGAGACTCTCTCCTTGAGCATACGTATGGTCTTTCCGATATATGTCAAGTTACACGGACAGGAAACTTTGTAGATCACAAAGCGTGTTTCACAAGTCATATGATGTTTCAATGAATATTGCTTTCCAGTCAGTGAATGTTTGAAACTGTTAGCCATCGTGATGTATTTGCAGTTTACGCATTTTCCACAGCGAAAAGAGCCCACTGTTTTCTGTAGCCATGATTCTTTGTGGCACACCCGAGGGCTAATATCAGTGTAAATCATTCGCTGCTTGAGATTGCGACTGCGTTTGTAACAGAATAGTGGAGTATCCTGGCAAATTTTACCCAATACCGGGTCAGTTTGTATGATGTGCCAGTGTTTCTTAATAGCCATACATATCTCATTCGATGCAATAGAGAACGTACTGGAGAATGTCATCCTTGGTTTATGTTTACTGGTGGCTGGTTTCATAAGATCAGTCCTGGTTAAATTTTTGGCCCGTTGTCTAGCCAAATGGACTTCCCCGTATCATATCCCCGGGCTCTGAAATCAAGGCACATTCTATCCAGCGCTTGCTCCAGATCAGTGGTGTCCGAGGTGTTACGTACTGCTCGTACCATCTGGGAGTAAGACAACCCTCTTTTGAGCGGTTGAGGGTGAAAGCTATCTGCAGCCAAGAGAGTGTTTTTGTCCGTAGACTTCTTGTAGAGGGTTGTGACGAAATGTCCATTTCTACAGTGTAGAGTGATGTCCAAATAATTAATACAGGTGGAACTAAATGCACATGTGAATCTGATCGATCCAGGTAAATCATTCAAATCAACAAAGTCCAGCAGCTCGGCTTCAGTCCCAGTCCACACCATGAAGACATCATCGATGTAACGCGTGTACATCGCTATATGTTTGGAAAAAACTAAATTTTTAATAATGTTAATTAATTTGTATTGGTACATAAAAATATTGGCATACGATGGGGCCATATTGGACCCCATCGCAGTCCCGATGCACTGTAAATAAAACGAATTATTAAACAAAAAATATTTTTTTGTCAAAATAAGTTCCATTAATAAAATCAAAAATTCCATCGGGGGCCCTCATAGTGTGGACTGGAACCAACCACACTGCGGACTGCTTTTAAACCTTCATCATGCATGATATTCATGTAAAGACTGGTGACATCAAGTGTCACCAGCAGACACCCTTCAGGTGGGTGCTTCAATTCATCGATTTTTTTCAAAAAATCGGTCGTATCTTTTAGAAAGTATGGACTACTCTTAACAACCGGTTGCAAAAGAAAGTCAACATATTGTGACAGCTGTTGCCCTAAGGAACCTATTGAAGATATAATTGGTCTCCCAGGAGGGGAGACCAAGGTTTTATGGACCTTAGGGAGGACGTACAGAAGTGGTATTCTAGGGAATTCCTGTATAAGAAAATTTAAGGTTGGTTCATCAAGCCAACCCTGTTGGAACCCAAAATTCAAAGCCTTATCAATCTCCGCTTTGAATTTTTCAGTAGGGTCAAAGGTTAATGGTTCGTAGCATTCACGGTCAGCAAGTTGCCGCATTACTTCCTTAATGTAATCTTCGCGATTGAGGATCACGATCCCGCCCCCCTTATCGGCGGGGCGTATCGTGATTTCCTCATTATCGTGAAGGGAATTAACCGCCCTATTTTGTTCCTTGGTGAGGTTGGAGAATTTTTTATTTTTAGTGGACATAATAGGAAGAATATCTTGTCTGATCAATCTCATAAAGGTGTCTATTGAGGAACTTGTGGAGGGTGGGTCAAAATAACTTTTAGGTTTAAATGGGGTAATTTCAGCAGTGGCCATTTCTTTAGATGGATGTTTGAGGAAGAAATCCTTTAAGCGAAGTTGTCGATGAAACTTATACAGTTCGACTTCGCAATCAAAACTGGTTTGTTTAAAGGTCTCTACTAAGGAAAAACCTTTATTTAATACGGACACTTCTACCTCAGTGGGCGTGTAGTTCGACAAGTTAAAAACCACTACCTCTTGTTCTCCCCTTTCTGACCCTTTCCTTTTGTGCCTGACCCCCCCTCTCCTGCAAGGTTTTTTACACCTCTTACTGGATTGACCCGTACTCGGGCATTGGGCCCTAAAAAAGAGGATTTATTCCGTTGGGGTTGTTCCGAGTCAGATTGTATCATATATATATATATATATATATATATATATATATATATATATATATATATGGTACTGGGTCCGGAACTCACATCAGCATGCGATTACAATTACTCCAGTGCCATCACTAACTGATCGATGATCAAGTGTAGATATAGGTGTAGTGGTGTGTCACTCGGAAATGAGATCCATAGACAAGGTTGGATGGCAACGTTTCAGTTGTTTTATAATCTGTTTTCAAGATATACAAAACAAACAAAGAAAACGTTATACTCACAGAACTCTTGCCGCCTTGCTAATGGTGCCACCCATCGCGGGGAGGGACCGCCTCTCCACCCGGTGTCTGCCAGCATTGATGACATCACTCCGTCTGCCATGCGGCCTCTCCGGCAAAGCGTGTATGTTGCCTAGTCAACATGGACACTGCAAGAGACAAAACAGGACAAAAAATTATATGAAAACGTGAAAAAAACATGAAGAATTATAATAAGAAAAATACAATACTTAGAAGACAGTTACACTTAATGATTAAATATGCATTAACAATCAATAAATAAACAAATATGCATGAATAATCAAGAATAGAAAAATAATGGAAAAGACGGCAATGGAGTTAATTAAAACAGCCATAAGAAATATTCTTATTAAGACCATTGGGATGTATAACATCTAACCGCTCAATCCATGTGCTCTCTTATTGCAATGACTTTAATGCTCAGTTACCTCCTCGAATAGATGGTGGCACTGTGTCGATCATAGGAATATCGCAGGCTATTGAGAGGGTGTCTGTGTGTCTCAAAGTGGTTTGCAACAGGTTGGTCGCTGGTGCCACTGGTAATAGCAGATGTATGAGCTGTTATTCTTTCTTTAAATTTTCTTTCCATTTTCCCTATATAAACTCGCCCCCAAGGGCACATTATGTTTAATAGGCAAAGCCCCACGATCTAGGGAAAGCCTGGACCGCATATCGCCATAGCTGCAGGGCATACACACAAAGCGATCCGTGCTTCTTTTCTAAGCAATCTAGTCAGATCACTTAGAAAAGGGTCTGAAATCGCCCTGAGTGTATGCTCCTTAATAGACCTGGGAATATATATTACACATTTATAGAAATTAACAGTTTGAATACTTTATGGAAAATGGCTTTGAAATAAACGTAGAAATAGCGGACTAGCATATCTATATGTTTGAACGTCTTTTTTAGAAAGTTCTTGCTCTGGTGCAGAAAACTGGTGGAAATATAGTAAATATAACACTGTTGTAAATATATCTATCTCAGAGTTCATTTCTTGGTCCAATGCTTTTTAATTTGTTTATTAATGGCCTTGACATGGCTGTTGAGTGTAAAATGCATTTACTGATTACACCAACTTATTTAAGGTTATAAACTCAGTATAAATATTCACTACAGATGGATTATGACAAAATGGGCACTAAGATCAGCAATTTGCAGCTAGTACGGGATCCTGACCTTCCAACGTTGCTTAGTTCACTTGGTTCCAAATATTGTTTCCTGATTTTCCAATTTAAAAAACAGTATTTTGTTTATTTTAAATTAAGTGATGGTCAAAAATGTCTTCCTCATCAATGAACTACTTCAACTGTGCTTTTGTTTCATTATAGATTGTAAGCTTGCGAGCAGGGCCCTCCTACATTTTGACTGTCTGTAAATACCCTGTTTTGTTGTATCACTGTCCCCTTTGTAAAGTGCAACGGAATATGCTGCGCTATATAAGAAACTGTTAATAAATAAATAAATAAATTACATGGTTAAATCAGAGTCTAATTTGGACACATTTCGCATTCACAGAAAGAAACTGCCCACAAAACACAAAGGGGTTCATTTACTATGCCTTGAATGTAGATACAGTGGACAGAGATAAAGTACTAGCCAATGAGCTCCTAGCTGCCATGTCACAGGCTGTGTTTGTGAAACAAGAGCTGATTGGCTGGCACTTTATATTTGTCCACTATATTTCCATCAAAGGCTTAGTAAATAGGGCAAATACTTACAAAGTATTCCATTTACAGTACATTACGTAGTAGACATATCTCAAGAAGCATCCAACTCAAGAATAATGTTACTTATGCCAGGTGTATGTAATGTATAAATGCACTTACCTACTGAATTAAAAGTTACTAAATTCATGTACTCAAGGGCAGTACAGTGAAATGAAGGTGGAGAATATAATGGCTAGTAAAGGATTCATTGATTGAAAAAATATGACTTTTTTTAAATTATCTTAGAAAATTAATTTAAAAATGACAACAATCTGTTTTGCAGTAATATAGAAGAGAAGGGGACATAAAATAATAAAATGTTTACAGTCAATAATTCCTGACAAGGGTTAAAAGAGAAGCCAAAAAAAGTAAATACAGAAGATACACTGCTGAGCTGCAAACTCCAAATCATTCTCTGTAACATACTAATATATATCAGGCTAACCTGCTGGTAATACTACTCCCCTCTCTCTCCTTTCTTATTTTTATTGGGTATCAAACCCCTGTAGTAATTTACTGCATGAGATGTCTCAGTGTGTTTGAATATGAGAGATACCATGTTTTTCTCCAAAATCTAGTCTGCAAGACGTGAAAGATAGATATTAAATGGGACATGCAATGTTTAACAAACCAAGCATTATAGTGACAGAGATTGCCACTTTTGGGGCTGAAGAGCTCGGTTTGGGCCTCCCGCAATCCAATTATTTGTGTTGTATCATCATTATCATATCAGGTTACAGAAGAAGATGCCTGACTGTGTTTGGCACCAGATTCCACAATAGACACGCTTCTGATGTATGAAACAGCAGTGGCACTAACCTGAAAAGGGTGTGTGACCTAATATAAAAGGGACATGGCCTCTGTTCCATCACTCTGTGGAGGTGTCAAAAGTCTCCGGAGATGCTGAATGGTCTCAGAGACAGGGCTATCTGTAATTCCACCTTTGTATCTGTAATTGGAGCTGAATTCTGTCACACGCCGCTGCAGCGCCAAGCCCGGCGCTGCCTACTCACCCCATCGGGTCCTCCGGTCCTGGCGCCGCGATGGTGCGGGTCTGGGTGGCTCTGGGGTGTGGGCTGGCATTGGGGCTCCCCGAGTTCTGGCGGGTCCGGCGGCAGCGCAAACGCCGGCTCCTGGGACTGGGCGCCGCCATCTTGGCCGGGTCACGTGACCGCAGCTCCAAGGGTGCTTTATCCCTTTCCCTGGAAAGGAGGCTAGCCTAACTTGCTGGACTGGGTATAAATCCCAGCAGGCCTAGTGCCTCAGTGCTGGTACAACTCTGAAGCAGCAGCATAGCTCTGCAGCAGTCTCCAGTGTTCCCTGTGTGGTACTGCGCTCCCAGACTCTCCCTGTGTTCCAATGTCTCACATCCCAGATTCTGCAGTTCTGTCTTTGACCCTGTGTATCCTGTTCCTGATCCGAGTTATTTCTTCCCTGGACCTCTTAAGCCAAATCGGCCATTTAGGTTATATTTAATCCTCTCCTGGACCCTCCAAGCCAAGTCGGCCATTTCAGTTATATTAACCCTTTCCTGGACCCCCCAAGCCAAGTCGGCCATTTCAGTTATATTTATTCCTTCCCAGGACCTCCCAAGCCTAGGCGGCTACCTCAGTTATAGTTAACCCTCTTCTGGACCTCCACAGCAAGTTGTCCCTCTCCGTTATCCCACGGTCCTGTCACCTCCCCGTGACCTCTAGGAGCCATCCCGTGGTCTCCTTAGACCGCCTCCTGTCCTGGCTATAGGGTTCTCCGAGTGAGGGGCCACGACCTGCTGTCCAGATGCAGCGAAACCCAAACTTCCTTGCAGGGGGTCCCTGGAGAAGACCGCTGGGCAGTTAGACTCCGCGCCCTCACTTCGGAGCTCCCGTCTAACCCTCAGCCAGGTATTTATGCAGAGGTCTTACATCCAACCTGCCAAGTTCCAAGGGCGTCCAGTACAAACCTCCTCGGACCTAACACCTGAGGTGGGTCCTCAACCTCCGTCGGCCATGACAAATTCTGCAGGATATTATTGCACAGCAACAACCAGTATGTTTTACCTTTATAGGTGATGTTTTCTCAAACGTTTGGAAATGCTGTTCAAATTTTAAGTGCCCTTTCTTAAACTATGCAACCCCTTGGACCACCTTTAGTAGATGTTGATTTATTATCATGACTGAAAGCATCCACAGCACTAATACTTCATTGCTGCTCCTACTCTTCTATTGACTGACACATATTGACTCACAGTACTCCTATTAATGGCACCCTATGATATAATATTTCAACCACTGCACAATATTTGCCACATCTCCCATGTGAGTCTGTGACATTTAAAACCGCACTATTAACATTACACAATACAACCTTAAGCAGGGCTGTATCAAGCCTTGGATGGGGGGAGAGTCACTTAAGATAGGGGACCTGAAGAAGTAGCGATGTACTGTATATTAGATTTGCATACCTCCAGAAATGACCCATTCCAGGTGTTATCAAATGCTGGTTCTGGACTCTTAATACTGTATAATTGGCATCACTTGTGTTGAATTATTTCAATTGATAAAAAAGTTATTTCAACACAGGTAATTGGAATCATAAATCCAGGTACAGGTAGAGAGAATTGTGTTCCTCCTGGAAATGGTCCTGGTGGAAGAAATGGATTGTGTATTTTACAATGAAATCAATGGTGTACATTAGATTTAAACTAATAGTTGAATCATGCTTGGGTTCTGTTTATACCTCCACCTAAATGAGAGACTAGTATTTTATAATTTTTTCTTTTAGCGGAACAAAAGATAAACTAGACATAGAAAAATAAAATCTATAATTTATCTTTTCACATGCTAGAATTTCAGCAGCCACTGTACTACAGGTTGAGTATCCAGTATCCGAATATCCGTTATCCGAATTATTCCGAAAACCATACATTCCAGAAAGTGTAAAAAAAAAAAAAAATTTTGCTAAAAACTCACTGGGGACATTTGTAACAGCACTACTGAGGACATGATATGTAACTGGCACTATATATGTACAAGAAAATGATTGCTTGGCATTCAAAGTCAATATCTGAGATAGTACACACATTTTTTTCATGTTTTGAAACCTTGTTTTTTGAACAAATAAAATATATTTGTGTGTATTTAATGTGGTTGTGTTTATACAGCATAAATGCAAAATACTTCAAAATACATCATTGATATATTAAAATATTCCTAAATACAGAATAATCCGTTATCCAAAATTCTCCTGGTCCCGAGCATTTTGGACACGGGATACTCAATTTACACACTGTGACAGGAATACTGTCTGTGGGTCTATCGCTCTAGACCCAAATGCTGTAATGAATAAACATGTACACAGGGCCCAGACAACTTATAGCTCTCTCCTCTTCTTTTCTCACCTCTGGGGGCATATGTAACAGTGTGTGAGTTTGCCTGAGGTGCCAGCTAAAATCAGAGGGTTTATTTAAAAAAGTTAATCATTAACAAGTCAAAACTATGTCTTAAAAATAATTTCCGCTTTAAAAAATTGTCTCAATTCAGCCAGTATCCTGGGAAACACGGACCCTACTATATGTTCCCTAGACAAAATCTGGTAATCATATGTCTCTGCCTGCAATGCATTTTTTACTACTAAAATTCTGTTGCTGCACAAAAGGGAAAGCTAGTGACATCAGGGTCCTTTAGCAGGGGGTCCAATGACAGAGGGGGTTTGGCAGAGTACAGTATGTCCTGAGCACCCACCCTTCCCCCTTAATCTGGCTTTGCACTTAAGGGACAACAGTACCATAGTATCAAATAAACAATGATGTATTTGTTTATAGTTAAATGTGGATAGTGTTAACAATAAAAAAAAAACTTTTAGACTTGGATTGTATGGCATTAATGTTAATGTTATGTTTGCTGTGAAGGTCTACAATGTTGGCTTTAAATTAGCCTTGGACAACCTTTGTTTATTATATTTTTTTATTTGTTTATACTGCTGCTTTAACTAATTCCATGGCCAAATTTAAGCTAACTACACAGTAGACAACAGCAAATCTAGGGACTCATGCTTAGAGGTGTGACCAGCCTCCAGTGGAAGGGAGAGGCTCATCTAATCATTATGATCTGGGCCCATTTATAGATATATTACATGCATTATAATTTACCAGTTTAATGCATTGCAGAAAATGCACCATACAGAAGTATAGTGCAGCATGTTACAAATGTATAATGTATAACTCAAGTGCACAATCTGGATTCTGATCCCTGAAGTATTGCAGGGGGTTGCAGGCAGTGGGACCCATCAGAGGTTTCTCCTGTAAGCCTGTGAGCCAGTCTGACAATAACTAAAGAAAGGTGACATGAATGACAGACAGGGGCATACAATAGTACCCACATTCTAGATCTGGGGTAGCCAACTCCAGTCCTCGAGAGCTACCAACTGTTAATGTTTTCCAGATTTCCTCACAGAATCACAAGTGAAGTAATTAGCTCCACCTGTGGATCTTTTATAATGTGTTAGTGAGTAATGAGTACACCTTTGCAGAAGTTGGTTGTCTGGAAAATGTGAACTGTGGGTAGCTCTCGAGGACTGGATTTGTCATTCCAATTTGTCTCAAAAGGGCAAGTCCTCCTATTTAGAAACTAGTGTGTACCCAGCTTTAATGTTGATCTTTTTGCAACATACCATTATGAGCAAAACAACAATACTCACACAAGTGTGTACTGTACCTTAGTTTCTGAACATAATCCACCTGAAAATGTTAATCAACACTCACATGTGAAACATTTTGAAGCTTAAGAGGACACATACATATTAAATCGGTATGATTTGGGGTATAAGTCTTTTACAGGTAGCTGGTCCTGATGGATGGATTTTCAGCCTCCAGCCTTTAAAGACACCCGCTCTTCCAATCCCCTTTTTGTTCATTGTGGTTCTAGGGTTTAAATTCAATGTTACTCCTACTACGATATGACTTTTTCTTCAGCCAATTATTGGTCTGATTCTGCTTAACACCAACACATAACATTTAACTTAAATCAATTCTTTATTTTTCTATTCTCTAGTGTATGGCTTTTGCTCCCTCTTACTGTATTTTGTTTCTTTCCTTTCCCCCCTTTTTCCTCTTTCTTTCTTTTGCCTTTTCTTTGGATAACAAAGATCTTTATTCACATACATTTATTTTTTTTATTTTTTGCGGATTCAGGCTTTTTAGTTTGAATTTATTATTTTTTAGGCTGGTCTTTTTAGATGTTCTTTGGAGCTAAATTCATGATCAAATGTATATATATTCCTTCTGCTTTAGTATTATTATTATTATTATTATTATTATTATTATTATTAATAATAATAAAAAAAAATGTTTTACTGCTACTAGTTGATGTTTATATAATGGGCCAGTATGTTACTGATATTATTTTATTTCTGGAGATGTACTGTATGATAATTATTATCTCTATGCTGGCCTTTAATATACATATTTAGTACCATATTTGTATGATGTATGAGACACTTTAGCTTCTCCCCTTGCAGTACTTAATCCACAACCCCAATTTCTGAAAGCTACAGGGATGCCTAGTCTACTACAGTAATTTATATTGAATATTGGAATTCAACACACTGCAGCAATCCAGGACAAAGACACAACCAAAGAGAAGAAATAGATTGTAAGTAATATTTCTAATGCATTATTTATTATTTACATAATATTTTGTTGGTTTGGTAATGTTAAGCTGTTAACACATTTTAAACACATGGGGCAAAATGTGGTGTGCTTGTAAGTTCTATTATTGGCCATGTTTAAGTAATTTACTCCCATGTTTCACCCGTGTTTGAAAACACAATTTATGGTAAAGTCCTCTATTTCAGTATTCTCTATGGAAAGTACTTCAGAGTTCGGCCGATAGTGTTAGCATGAGAACCGGTATTTGAACTTCTATTCCATGCAACACTTCTGTGTTTTGCCTTTAGTAAATGTGTTTGCAATGTCCACATACGCATGTGAATGCAAACTCAGGCAAACACGGACCTTAGTAAACTTATCATTAAATGGGACCCTAGATCCTTCTTCCCAAATTATCCCAGATTTGTGTCACCTAAATATTTTTGTTCATTATGGCCAAACAATGAAGAACTGTACACACTATATCATTACCATTGCCCAGGAGACATCTGCAGTAGTAATTTAAATACACCCTGAAGGAAAGGGAGTCTACAAGATGTTGCTTGTAACATTAAATACCTGCTGGAGACAATGTGAAGAGAGAGGTGGGCATGTTTTCTTTTTCACTCACTGGTCTTGTTCTATTATTAATTCATTTTGGGATTGAGTTCAGAATTAGATTTACCAGGTTTTAGGTATATCTGTACCCCACGTTGCACCAATTACACTCCAACGTGCCACATATTCAAAGATATCTGGGCAAACTATTGGTCCATATTTGTAACGCTTCCAAATCTTCAATAACTAAAACTGGAAAGTGTCCTATGGCACGCTGACTAATGGCTGTTTGGGCCTGGGTTAATATTGTGTCATTCATGGAGTATAGTACATACTTGTAAAACAACCCTATGGCCACATTTCACAAGGTACGGTCCCTTTCTATCACCACCTATGCTTGGTCCCACCCCCCACCCCCTGTGCTTTTTATATGAATTTGGTTATGTTTTTGTTCCTATTTTAGTATTTACCCTAATCTTTTATGCTATGACTTAACCATCCCCTTCCCTACCCTCCCAGTTTTATTTTATTCCTTTCTCCATAGTTTTCATTATTGTTGTTTTTTATACTATACTGTGTTATTATATGTTTATAGTGAGTGTGCGGTGGATCCTGGGTTGGTAACTTGGTCCACCAGTTAAAATTTTAGCCTTCGGGGTTTAATTAACTTTCTTTTATCATTGTAAACTTTTGTTAGGCAGGTTCTTACCCTTGTTTTGTATTTTGTTTTTATGTGCATGTCAGGGACCTCACTTTATTGCTAATTTTTTCAGTAAGAACATTGTACTCAAATTCTCAGCCAGCGCAGTAATTTAACACATTAGGCTGACACCAACTATGGTGGGACAATGCATACTGGAGACATTTCATACCTTGGAAAATAAAATTTCCAGAGAAATGAAAAATGCAGTTCACCTCCCCGAATACTAGGTTTCTCAATGGGGAAACTTCCATGCATTTAGGGATCATGGAATATATAATTTTTACTCATATACCACGTGAATGGTTCAAATGCTGCCCTGGGTCTAAGGTGCCACTTGGCTCAACCCTGAAAACACATGTGATCTGATGAAACCCCCTTCCCTACCCATGAGGTGCTTTCTTTGAGATGCCAACAGAGACAAAAGACTGTCCTGTCAGGTAATTGGCCCTGGGCTTTGAATCATATTACCTTTGAAATGGTCCCTTCCAGCAGACTGGACCATTTGGTTAGTAATATGACAGTAGGATGTTAATCTGATTCCTAGCTTCTGGCTGATCCTACAGGTATGTCCCAATTAACAGTTCTTAAACTTAATATATGTCTCCTAACTGCAAAGAGAGACTTTTCAAGAATATACAAATAGATACAGTAATATATGTTGAATGGTTATCTTACTCAGCATATACGTATGCATTCTAATGACCACACATGCTCAACTCAGCCCTAGAAGTGTTAATACACTTAGGAAGTGCTAAGTAAAATTCTCCTGTTGGCTGTTTATTCTACCGCTAACAAAGCCAGTAGCCTAGATCAAACCAATTAATGGACAAGTGTGAGGTATCTTCAGAACTCAGACGTAAATGAAAAAGAATTTACAAGTCCTAAGCTTTATATTATCTTCTAATATCAAGGAATCTTCACAGTGCACTTAAAATATAATAAAAAACAACAACAACAACCAAGAGGCGGGCCAGATGTACTAAGCTTTGGATAGTGACAAAGTGGAGAAAGATAAACTGTCAGTCAGCTTCTGGCATTTTTAAAACACAGGCTGTAACATGGCAGTTAGATAAAATGGAGAGAAATTAAGTCCATCCAAATCATCTACTTTCTCCAATTACCCTCATAATCACAGAAGAAAGGACTATGACAATGACTTAGAGAAATTTAGGAAAAAACAGGGGATTATTTATTAATTATCTGCAAAAATGAATATTCCATGTTACTGGAGACTATGGTCAATTTGGAAACTATCTATTCAGGGACCTGACAAAAATCCTGATACAATACTTATCATACTTATCCTACTATACAATACTTATCATGTTCATTACTCTCCTCAGAACAGGATTTAGGGACACCGTAGACTGTAAATAAAGGGAGATTGCAAGATAAATCAATTAATTTTCTGCAGTATCCATTTTTTTAAATAAATGAACCCCAGAGAATTGTATAGGAACACATGAGGGAATGTGGTGAGTGAGAAAATTGACTGGAATAAATGGAGGATAGAGACAAGAATGGGAGAGTGAGAGGATTACTAGGTTCTAGGATAATTCTTCAGAGAGATTAATCAGAATAGGAGAATCACATTTTTGATTATGTTTGCAATACATTGGATTATAAAAAAAGGTCATTGTTTAAAAGATTTTAGTAACCAGTCAACATCTGCCACTGACACAGTATCATGTCTCAAGGTGGATCTCCCGTTGTCTGAACAGTAGTACAATAAAGACAAGTTCCCCACATTCATTTTCTATATTAGAGTATATTGAAATCTATTGAATAGATGAATAGTAGATGTTACAAGGTTTTATGTATAATTTTCCATCCTACATATTTGAACCTTAGTTTAAGCTAAATATTTTTAAAATGAGTTGCTTTTTAGTATAAGGTGAACATTAATCATTTCATTCTCATTGCAACAGAAAAATGCTAGCACATTTTAATCTCAATTGAGCATGTGGGGGGGAGGGGGGGGGTTCCGAGTAGCCAGAAGCCCCAGACCGTGACAGAACAAAGTTGTTTTGTAGAGATGGAGTACTAACAGTAATATTTACCAAATAAAATAGGACAAGTGGAGGTGGTATCTATACGCACAAATCAGATTACCAAGATATCCATAACACATCCACTTATCCTCTTTAGAAAGCATGACAATCCCCCACCACCAATCAGCTACCTCTCGGAGTGGCCTCCTTTTTTTTTTTTTAATTGTGTAATTTTTTTATTGAAACACATGAAAATGGGTGTACAGCTTTACATGTCATTGTACAAGTATAGTAAAACAACACTGGGAGGATACAATGCATGGAATGTTAATAGACAATAAAGTATTTAAAAGAAAGAACAATATAGACTGTGTCCATTTTTGAGTGATGTCCATTCCAAATACCATGGTCTCATTGGGTAGGTTGTTTACTACCCAAGGCAGGTACACATACAGATGGGTCTTGTCCCATCCTTGCTGGCGGGTCGCCAGAACGTCCGCGCTGGCGACCCGCCAGCAGCCACGCCAGCGAATACACTGAGACGCGCGTGCGTCTCACGCGCACGCGCGTCTCAGTCTCCGTCGCCAGCGCGACGGAAACCCTGTCCATCGCCGCCTCAGGGAGACGGACAGGGTTAGGGGGGGTTAGGGGGGGGTGCGGGCAGGCGGCGGGGACCCCGGGTTACCGCCGGCAAGCCGGCGGGGACCCGGGGGAACGGATGGAAGCGCCGTCGGAAGGGGACGCGCGCGCCTCTCGTGCGCGCGCGTCCCCTTCTCACCATCGCCATGGCGCTGGCGGGGGATGGCGGCTGGCGACGCCAGCGCCATCCCCTGCCAAGATGGGACAAGACCCATCTGTATGAAGCGCTCGGATATGATATTTTAAACTTTAGCAAACAAGTAACAGATAAGCCCGGTACTCTCAATATGGAGTACCATCCTACCGCCCCCCAACTAAAAAAAAAAAAAAAAGAGAACAAATAGTCAATGTTAAACCGTAAAGACTTAGATGTGCATGTAGGCACTGAGGTGAGTTTCAGGTATTTCAGTAAGGTGTGTTGTAGATTGATGGACCGCAGTGCAATACAGGGGGGGAAAGGGGAGCGGGCATCCACAAGGCCCCAGAGGTGCATAGTTAATGGGCATATAGCCCTCATTGTGGATCAGTGGCCAAGGCCAGTCTAGAAGCGTTCCAGTTGCCCCATTTAGCAGCGTATGGACCAAGCGAGCCACGTGATCTATAGGTGAACCTCTCGTGGCTCACCACCTCGTTGACAAGCGCCCTCCCATGGTGTACATTTGGATACGTTACATCAAACCACTTCCTAGCTATAAGTACCTTAGCAATGGCCGTAAGACATAGCACATATTTATAAACCGGAGGGGATCGGGACTCCTGTAGGCCCAGAGCGAACATGCAATATTTGGGGTCAAAGGGAGGAAGAGAGGGGTCAGTGATGAGTACATCGGTCCAGACCATCTCCCAAAAGTCGTGAATCGGTGGGCAGGACCACATCATATGCCAAAAGTCAGCACCAGGCGATGCGCATCTGGGGCAGTTGTCATCCGATCTCAACCCCGCTCGCACCAGGGAGACTGGGGATTTGTAAGCCCTGTGCAGTACATAGTATGCCACTTGCTGATATTTCAGACATGAAGTGGCGTATCTAACTGAGTCTAGAATCTCGGCCCATTGTTCCGCATCCAGTGCTCCTATGGTCAATTCCCATTTATCCTTGAGGGGAGTGGGACTATCGGTGTCAACCCGGCTAATGATGTTCTTATAGATGGTAGAGACTTGTTTTGTGGTAGCTAGGCTCCGGAGGAGGGTCTTTAAAGGGGAGTCAGCAGTGAGGGGGAGGGGTCTTTAAACTGGGTTTGGGCTGCATGTCTAAGTTGCAGATAGCTGTAGAAGGAGCTATTGGGGATTTGCAGTTCCTCTGAGATCTGTTGGAACGTCTTAATTACTCCCGAGGTGTATAGTTGGGCTACTGATATGAGACCCGCCCCCAACGAGAAACCGTCTAATGAGAGCTGTTCAAGCTCCGGGTATGTTTTGTTAAACCATAGGGGAGTATCCCCATCCACCCCTCCCCAACCGCACACCCTGTGGGACTGTCGCCAAACCAGCACCGCCTGCCTAAAAAGAGGGGATAGGGTAGGCTTGGAGGGAGAGGAAAGAAGAAATTGGAGAGGGAGGAGGCGGGACCCCACACACTCGGCAAATGATCCCTCAAAGGTGGGGCCAGATCTTCCCAGGATCCAATCCGAGATATGTGCCAGTTGTGCTGCAAAGTAATAGAGTCAAAAGTCGGGCAGTCCCAGACCCCCATCCGCCCGCGGTTTAGTAAGGGTTTTAAGCGCTATCCTAGGTGGTCTGTTTGCCCATATAAAAGAAGAGAGGAGGGTAATGATGGTTGTGAATATATGCTTAGGTATGTAGATCGGGGAGTGCTGGAGTAAGTACAAGTATTTAGGGAGGATAGACATTTTGATGAGATTAATTCTGCCCATAACTATCAGGGGGAGTTTCTTCCATAGGTGTATTTTAGCTTTGAGGTCTTTAGTAACCGTGTTGATGTTGAGGTCTATAAAATCTGGGATTTTAGGTGTAATCCAGACCCCCAAGTATTTAAACCTGAGGACCCACTGGAGTGGAGAGGTAATTGGCAGCCTCTCTGGTATTTTGCCCGAGAGAGGGAGGATACTGGATTTCCCCCAGTTGACCAGGAGACCCGAGAAGACTCCAAAGGACTGGACTATTTGCAGCATCCCCTCCAAGGAGGTTCCAGCGTCTCTTAGAAAGAGAAGGGTGTCATCGGCGTATAGTGCGACAACATCCTCCCGCCCTCCCAGAGGGATGCCCCTGACAACCGGGGAGTCACGAAGCATGATGGCCATGGGTTCAATGGCAAGAGCAAAAAGGGCAGGTGATAGCGGGCAGCCCTGCCTAGTACCTCTACCAAGGGGAAATGTCTCCGTCACATACCCGTTAACTGAGATGCGAGCTACTGGGGATGAGTATAGCAGGCGCACCCATTGTATGAAGTTAGGACCAAAGGCAAATCTGCGCAGGACCCCCCACAAATAGTGCCATTCCACAGAGTCGAAGGCCTTGGCAGCATCCAGAGACACCACCACTGCCCCCGACCCATCCAAGTCGCCTCCCTGCAGGTGACAGTACAGTCTCCTGAGGTTCCGGGTGGTTGATCGGCCCGGCATGAAGCCAGATTGGTCCTCATCTATAACGGTAGTCACCACTTAGTTGAGTCTAGTTGCCAAGATTTTGGCGAGTATTTTCACGTCTGTTGAGAGAAGTGATATGGGGCGGTAAGAGTCTGGGAGGGAGGGGTCCTTACCCGGTTTGGGGATAACAACAATAATCGCCTCTGCCATAGACGGAGGTAGGGTGCCCCCCTGTTTTAGATCCGCATAGAGCTGGAGAAGATAGGCTATAAAATATTCCTTATGTTTTTTATATACCTCTATTGGTATACCATCGCTACCAGGGGCTTTATTGTTGGGGAACGAGGATATGGCAGCTTCGATCTCACTGGAGGTGATATCCGATTCAAGCAGGGCTACAGACTGCTGGGATAAGGACGGTATGTTAATTTCCGAAAGGAATTGTTCTAGCTGATATGGTGTATATGTCGCTCGGGATGAGTATAGTGAGGAGTAGAAAGACAGAAAGGTCTATGCGATCTCTGGTGTTGTGAAGTGTTCCCTGCCTTGTGTGTCGCATATTTTTTGGACGGAGCAGGCGGACCTCTCGTCACGGGCGAGATATGACATATAGCTACCTCCTACATCAGACTGGGAATATCTAGCATGGGCCGAGAAGAGAAGCTTGCGTTTAGATTTGTCAAACAAGTGGTCGGTCCACATTTTACGGGCCACCTCCCACCGTATTCTATCTTCAGGGAGACCAGAGCGTAGGTATTCGGTCTCACCCAGTGAGCATGCCTCCTCAAGTTTAGCCTCCTCCTCCCGACCCGCCCTCTTGATATTCGCTATTCTTTTAAGAAGGGAACCACGAATGATAGTTTGAAATGTTTCGTGCTTAATAACCGGATCCCGGCATGAAGCATTGTCCTCATGGAACGCAGACCACTCCCCCACCAGTCCACCGCCGTCAGTCAATAGTGTGAGCCAGAAGGGATTAAGCCTCCAGGTGCTAGCACCTCGGGAGGGTAGCATATCCAACGTAATAGACAAGGGGGAGTGGTCTGAGATCCCCCTGCGGAGATACTCCACCGTAATGATTTTGGGTAGTAGGTCTAGGGACACCAACGCAAGGTCTATCCTAGAGAACGATTGATGACCCGGGGAGAAACATGAGAATTGTCTCTGCGTGGGGTTTCTATGTCTCCAGGCGTCAACTAAGTCCAGTTCATTAACTAACCTAGCAAACGGAGTGGATGTGGGGACAGGGGGGGAGGGAGGGCGGCCTATAGAATATTGTTGAAGTCCCCTATGCATAGCGTAGGGGCTAAGGGGAAAGAGGTAAGGAATGTCACAGCCTTCTTAAGGACCTCATTGCTATAGGGAGGGGGTATATATACCGCAAGGATGTTTAAGGTGATATGGTTAACAGTTGCCCTTAGGAAAACATAACGACCATATTGGTCAATTTGATGGTGGGTGAGATGGAAGTTAATAGATTTTTTAATTAGAATTGTAACTCCTCTGGCGTTATTGGAGAAGGTGGAGTGGAACATGTGTCCCACCCAGGGTTTTTTAAGGGACATAGTTTTAGTACCAGTCAGGTGGGTCTCAGATAGACAGGCTATGTCTGCTCCATGTTTTTTTTATCTCAGCAAGCACAAGCGAGCGTTTAACCCTGTCGTTAAGACCCCTCACATTCCAACCGAGTGTGCGGAGCCCCGCTGCTGTATTAGGGAGAGGCATAAGTGAGGAACAGAGTAGGTGAGAAGGAAGGAGGGCTCTCATCACCCGGGCGGGGGGTAAATAGGCATAGCATTGGCCATAGTAAGAGGGTGCAGTCTGGTTGGCTCTGGCACTGAGTAAAAACCTGGTTCGCCCACGACCCACATGTATGATGGTTAGTCCCATGGGGCCCCCGGACATCTGCCCCCACCCCCAGAGCGCAACGGTCACTATGCTGACACTTACTTAAGCGAGAATACATTGGCCACATACACATCATCACTTTTAAAGGAGTTAAGGAAACTAAAAAAGGAAAAAACAGTGGAAACAGTAATAAAGCAAACATCCCAATAACCCTAGCCCACCCTGTATACCTACCGAACATTAGATATACCTTGGATCCCAGTAACAGCTAGAACTAAACTTTCCCAACCAGAATGCTAACTGTACTAACTAAGGGGTATAGGTAATAGTAATCACCTATAGACAAATAACAATTTCCTAACATGTTTTGAGCTCCTTAGAATGGAGTACATCCTGAGCTAGATAGACAGGGTTATTAAACAGTGTGAGTAATCAGATTCCCCAACTGCCCCACTAATGGGGTATTAGATCAGTTATGCTCACAGTTCGTGTGTCAGTTCTGGTGCCGTGGCCTGCGGTCCAGCCACTGCTCGGCCTCCTGTGGAGAATTGAAGAAGTGGGTGACACCATCCGCCACCACCCTAAGCCGTGCCGGGAACAGCATGGAATACTGCACCTGCCGGTCTCGTAGCTTGCGTTTAACTTGTAGGAATTGTGCCCGCGTTTTCTGGACATCTGCTGCGAAGTCGGGGAACGCCGCCACCACCTGGTTGTCTATTTTGAGGGGACCTCTCTCTCGAGCCAGCCTGAGGACAGCGTCTCTGTCTTTGTAGTGTAGAAATCTGGCTATGAAGGTGCGTGGGGGGGCTCCCGGTGGTGGGACTCTAGCGGGTAGTCGGTGGGCCCTTTCAAAGGCGAATTGCCTGCTGAAGTCATCAGGGGAGAATGTCTCTAATAGCCACCTCTCGAGGAATTTCTCCGGGGAGGAGCCCTCCGTCCTTTCAGGTAGACCAACAAATCGCACATTGTTGCGACGAAGGCGCCCCTCCATATCTGATATCTTGGACTTAACGGCCGCCATTTGCGTAGTGAGATCCGCCACTGCTGTTTTAAGGGGATTAGTCACATCCTCCAAGTCAGATATCCTATGCTCGGCCTCCCCCACCCGCTCCCGGACTTTCTGCATGTCATGGCGAATGAGGGAGACGTCAGATTGCACTTGACCGATTCTGTCCATGACTCTCTGCTCGGTAGCCGAGATGGCTACGAGGATCTGCTGAGTGGACTGGGCAGCCGTCTTAGTGGGGGGAGAGTCCTCATCCGCAGTCGGGGATTTTGGAGATTCAGCTCGGCTCGTTGACTGCACTGGAGGGGGAGGCTGGGAGCCCCGGGCATACTTCTTCAGTCTAGTCGCTGCGGAGGGGCCTCCCGTTTTCCCCATGGCACAAGGGGACCCGGGACTTAGGTCAAAAGAGGCTTATTGACAGAGTTATATGTTAATGCGGCCGCTATGGGCGGGTAGTCTGTTAATTGGTGGAGAGACAGTCACCCCATCCCAGGGAGGGCCGTAGCACTGAGGTTAGGAGGGGGTAGCAGATGACGAGGTCAGCAGAGATCAAAGGGAGAAAAAAAAAAAAAAGGTAGTTGGAGAGGGGAGGCCAAAGTGCAATATCAGAGAGTTCAAAGTCACTGGTGTGTATAGCCAGCCCTCCGGACACAGCCTCCAGGGGGGACGGCGTCCCTAATGTAATAACAGAGAGGTCAAAGGCACTATGTTGAAGTATATGATGCAGGTATAGGGTGGCAATATTGATGTATGGAGCAGGATGAGACCTTTAGGTAGTATGTACAGCAGCAGGAGGGAGCCCACAGGTTTAGTGCCAAAGGACAATATGCTGAATTTTGTTTTGTAGCGAGGGCTCTGCACTTTCCAGAGGCTGCTTATAGTGGGGTCTGGGGGGGAGGCAGAGGGAAGGAGGCAGCTTGCTTCATTGAGGGAAGTGGCTATTCTGCGAGGTCACTGTCCCCCATATATTACCCCACTTCTTGAGAGGATGAGGTGGGCTAGGGCAGGTCACAGAGGGCGTCAGCGGTATCACCGCGCTCCCCCAGATTAGGGCATCGTCGTGCAGGCTTTCACAGGGCTTCAACATGGCGCCGTCTCCCCTCCCCCGGCGCCCGTTTGGCGCGGATCAATATGTTTGGCGCTCCTGCCTGACTCACCCTTAGAGGAGACTTCAGTAGGGGACCCTCGCCTCCCGATGGATGAAGGTCTGGGAGGCGTCAGGACCCCACGTCCAGCCGGCCGCCTCCTAGCTCTGTGTGCCGGGCGGGGGGACGAGGTCTCAGGCGGGCGTCGGAGTCAGGCGCCGGGTCACCAGTGCTGATGCGGGGAGGAGGTCGGGAGCCAGCGGTGATGTGCTGGCGGTGTTTTCAACCCTATGCCACCCGCGAGGCGTGCTGGAGGGCTCACGAGCTCCGGCGTCCACAGGCCCAAGATGGCGGCGGGGTCACTTGCAGTGAGCGAGGCGATGGAGGACGCTCAGGCAGCCAGGCACCCGGTAGGAATCAGCGCCGGCACACTGTAGGTAATGCCAGAGAGTGCTCTGGGCAAAGTGGTGGGGCAGCCAGGTCTCTGTCTGGGCTCAGGATGCAGGATTTTTTACAGGATTTGGCGGAGCTCGTTGAGAACACGTCTTCTCACATGCTCAGCCAAGCCACGCCCCCTATCATAGTGGCCTCCTTTTACATTACTTATGTGTGTGGTAGAGAAGACACAGCATTCTTCCACACTGCAAATATGGGCTTAATAACTACAGTAGGTGGGTCCAGAGATTAGATCACTGTTACTGAGACATAGAAGAGAGAAACTAATTACAGAGAGATGTGGCTTTTCTATATTCTAAAGCAGCAGTTCTCAAACTGTGGGTCCTGACCCCAAAGTGGGTCCCAACCTTCTCAGCATGGGGACACGACTCCATGTTGCTGACCATCAGGCTGATAAATATTCTAATCTCAGTCAGTGATTCAAGGAGTCTGAAAACTCTGTTGCATTGTCTGTTATTTTAGACTCCTCCCATTAGTTTGTGCAACTTATGCTGTAAGCAAACTAATTCATTGAATTTAGTTTTTAGGATGCTATCCATTTATAAATATAAACTGAATGAAGTGCTTAATGAGTGCTTAATAAAACAAAAAAATAATAATTATTGAATGTAAAAATATAATAACATTAAGTAGATGTATTAATGTGAACAGAAGAAATGCTATTCCTATGGCGAGAATTAAAGCCACAAGCGGGGCGTAAAGTGGTCCTGGAGAGGTGGGGGAACTCATTTCCATCTGCCACCTAATTATCCCACTGCCATCCTCCCATTAGGCAGGGCCAGGGCCAGTGGTATGGTTTTGTGGCAACCCCCCTACAAACTATAATGCTTTTTTGTTAGAATTACTGTGCAGAGCAAAGGTGGAGGCTGAACCAATTCCACCTGACCGTTAGAGGTGGTGGAACTCAGCTGCACCACGTTCCCCCTCACTTTAACCCCTGGCCACAAGTATATACAAAGGAAATAGTTACTGTACACACAATGGCACATAAATGATTTGTGAATGCATTGTTGTTTTATTATGGCTCATTTACTTCATGTTGTGTTGTAATAACACTGTTATGTTCATTTTCATCTATACACTATTATATAGAAAGAAGATGCACTAATGGCATGAAAGATACTAAATATAACTTTACGTGACAAGGAGGAAGGTACTTAATAGTATAGATAGATAGTATATAAACATTAAATGGATACTTCCCACTTAAATTCCACATTAAGCCAAAGAAAATGGAATGTATCAGTATGGATTCTCAGTATCACTGCTGGCCCACAAAATGCTTAACCCTTTGAGTGCCAACAGCTAAAAAAAAAAGTGTGAATAAAATGATATCTCCAATATAAAGAAAAAACATTACAGGTCATTATGATGAATAAAAAGGTTTGCTTTCCAATGTTCACACATATTATGACAGATTCATTTGGCATTTAAAGGGTTAAAGTACAAGTTACGTATATTCTTCAATGTTACAACTTTGTACTTATATAATGTGTATTGGAAATGGATGAAAATGTGCAATCTTTCTTTTCTGTATGCAGTATAGTAGGAAACATGAATGAATGTTTTAGTTCTGAAATGGCCAGAAGTTGATCTGATGAATGTTTTCCAGATCTATAAGCGGAGAAGGGCCTTTTGCCTCATATAAATGAAATAAATCTGAATATATTATTGAATACTGATTTCCTGACAACATTGGCACTGCACCTGCTGGATGACAGTGCAAGTTGGTAGGCAGCCAGAGACATTCAAGCAGCAAGTAAAAGAACTGAAGAAACAAAAGCATATTATTTCTTATTACTGTACTTTTCCCTGTTGGGGACTACGTGTGTGTGTAACATGGCCTGCTGACCATGAATTGCAGTGGCCATTACTTGAGGACAGTTTCTGAGGAACCCACTCCTTATAGCCTATAGGCTACTATAGGATAAAACCCTTTGGAGATAGATTTACCTATTGGGTCCAAACTCTGGAATTCTTTGCATTCTGGAGCTTGGTAGAAAGAAACTGGGACTGCATCTCCTGTTTGAAATGTATGGGCATGTTCATAATGTCAAAATTATGCCTGTATACATTATGAACATACAGTAGCATTGGGATTAAGGTTACGCAGTGGATACAGATAGGCTGCAGTTAGTGTAATACAATGTTGTTGACATGGATAATGTCAACATATTAAAGCGCTGTCTGTGTGAAATGTCTTCTTTTCTCCCGTTCTCATGGGTCGATATGCAAAATAAAGAGAAAAGAAAAAACACAATGTGTAGAACTGTATCTTTCGTTTTCAAATATGGGGGAATAGAAGAGGGACGTACCACACTCACAAAAGGAGTGTGTTATTCAAATTCGTAAAGGTATCTTTTGTGGTGGTAGTATAGCCTTCACCAGAACCACCCTGGTGTCCAATAGTATAAAATTAGGCGTACGTTTTCACTCACAAAAGCAAGGTGTTGCAATACATGTAAAGGTTTCTTTATAAAAGCAAGCGTACCGATAACTCACAATTGGCAGGAATTTTCAAAACACATCTGGGTTTCTTTATCTTGAAAAAATTATTTTATTGCCAAAAACATTTAAAAAAAGGAATCTGACCATGGGTACACTGGAGATATATTTACAGGTGGGTGATAGATGTTACATAGGACTCACGCTAGATGTACACCAGGAAACTCTCCGGATAAGTTTAAAGATGTTGGTGAGTAAACACCCAGTACCTCTGTTTAAAAGTCCAGCGTATGCACAGGATGGTCCAAAATATTAAAAACAATTGTGCAAATCCAGAAAGCCAGCCAACGCGTTTCGATTTCAAATCTTTTTCAAGGCTTGAAAAAGATTTGAAATCGAAACGCGTTGGCTGGCTTTCTGGATTTGCACAATTGTTTTTAATATTTTGGACCATCCTGTGCATACGCTGGACTTTTAAACAGAGGTACTGGGTGTTTACTCACCAACATCTTTAAACTTATCCGGAGAGTTTCCTGGTGTACATCTAGCGTGAGTCCTATGTAACATCTATCACCCACCTGTAAATATATCTCCAGTGTACCCATGGTCAGATTCCTTTTTTTAAATGTTTTTGGCAATAAAATAATTTTTTCAAGATAAAGAAACCCAGATGTGTTTTGAAAATTCCTGCCAATTGTGAGTTATCGGTACGCTTGCTTTTATAAAGAAACCTTTACATGTATTGCAACACCTTGCTTTTGTGAGTGAAAACGTACGCCTAATTTTATACTATTGGACACCAGGGTGGTTCTGGTGAAGGCTATACTACCACCACAAAAGATACCTTTACGAATTTGAATAACACACTCCTTTTGTGAGTGTGGTACGTCCCTCTTCTATTCCCCCTGTATATTTGAAAACGAAAGATACAGTTCTACACATTGTGTTTTTTCTTTTCTCTTTATTTTGCATATCGACCCATGAGAACGGGAGAAAAGAAGAAATTTCACACAGACAGCGCTTGAATATATCCTTACCCCCTTTTGTATATCATTGTCTCACTTGTTTTGGTTGAACAAGTTTTTTGGTTATATTGAGCTGCTCTTCTGTTTTTCCTGCGCCTTGGAAACCTCCAGTATTATATATTATAATGTCAACATATTGATCATTAGTCAACATGTCAGCATTGTTTTTATTGCCATGTAGACATTCTGGCATTCAAATCCTGTCTCCATTTTTGGCCAAACATTTGCCTTACTTAGAGTATAATACATGTTATTTGTTGAGTTTATTATAATTGTTTTGATTGGTATTATTATTATTGATTTCATTGCACTACAAGTGACAGCAGAGTAGCACCTTATATTCAATTTAAAAATAGGGTGAACAGTCCAGCCACACAACTTTTTCCTCTGTATTTATATATAATATAATATACACTTGAAGGTATAATGAACACCCTTATACATTGTAATTATGTATTCATGGGCTAAACCTATTAAAATATTATGTAAAAGTACTATATAGTCTCTGTTTAAACTAGCTGTTTATTTATAATCTGGTAAACCAGCTTCAAAATCATAGTTACTGAACCCCAAATGCAAGAGGACAGGAGAAAAAGGACAGGCATGCAGAGTTTTATTTTTAGCACAAGGAAAACATATTTCAGGACATCCTGTTTAAAGAAAACACACCAATATAAACAAAGAACAGGTCATTGAGTACTATAAACATCTAATAGCCAGAAAGTGTTGATTTGAGAACTAGCTTTGAATGATTAAACACAAAGTTGTTTTTCATATTCTCCTGATCTAGATGAAATTTTCTACAAATCTTCTAGAAAATATAATGATATCTGATCATTTATTGTCAAACAAGGCACCTTATTGGGTGAATTCTGTACCAATCTTATTTATGTGATTATTTTTTTGACAACATTAATTTTAATTCAACTTTCAAAGCAGATACATATTAAATCTTGTGGCCGAGACAGCATATCCCCACATAAAAGTAATGTGTGGAGGATCCACACCAGGTTTTGGAAGCAGTAGCAGAATCCCACATGTGTAAGCAGCACCTGGGATCTCCTGATATAAGTGTTTCCAGGGCAGAGTCACCTTGCTCTAATGGTGGAATAGCTGCCCAAGTGATAGGCTGGGTGGATGTGGGCTATTGTAGGGACCACTGGAGCCTTTGCAAAAGTCTGTGATGCTGTGAGATTGCCTGTATGCTACTGCCTGTAATTCCAATTGCATATGGATTAACCTGAGATGCTGTGACCTGCTGTTCAAAATAAAAACAAAGTCTTCATCTGAGTCCCCGTTTTTGTGATCCTTGTTACAATGGTAAATAATTGTTAATATGATCCATCAAATGACAGGTAAATTGTAATAGTAGCAGATCCACTTTCTATACCAGAAAAGTGTCCAGCTCTGTCATGCTGAGGTGTGTGTCTATGCCCAAACAGAACTCTGCTGGGCGCCATCTACTGTCTGCCACGGTGAGAAGCAGTGTTAGGCTTTTATTACATAAAAATGGCACTCTTCCCTTTGCCTTCAAGAATGCCTTTGTTTCCCCCATCCTAACACTCTCTCCAACTACCATCCCATCCTTCTTGAACCTTTTGCCTCTTGCGTTAAGAGCTGTCCTTTGCGGTGAGTCGGCGGGTCCCATTGGGTCCCGGCGGATCCCCCTCCCTCCCTTACCAGGCGCTGCTGCTGCGCCAGGCTCTCCTCCTCCCTGCACCCGGAAGAGGATCATAGTGCAGGGAGGAGGAGGTGACAGGTCTGGGCAACACAGCTCTGTGCTGCCCGAACACAGGTGAGTTGCGAAGGCTGGAAAAAGCATTAAATTGTGCACATCCGCTCACATGTTAGTGTGGAGATTCGCTAGTGTGCCTTCGGTGGGGCGGCGGTTACCTAAAATTTGTTTAGATCTCTAGAGATAGTCCAAATACCTAAGGGCTTTCTGTTGCAAAGGAATGCTAAAATTGGATTTAATTTGTGAAATTTGGATCTTAAATAATAGAAAATGCTTCCATTTTTATAGAAATGATAGTAGCATTAAATTGGTAGATTTTCTCTTAAAAAGGAAAAAAAATATGCTGATGACAAGAAGAAAACAAAATGTAATTATTTTCCTAGACCAAATACATCTTTAATATCTGTGTTGCTGCAAATCACCAAACGTTCTATACCATAGTAGAAAAGCAGACACTTGGTTTGCGATCTCTGATATGTTGAAGATATCATTTAATATGTCATTCATTTTAATTGGGCTGACGGAACTGTATACAAATACCAGAATAGTTGTATTATTTATAAATGGGGATAACATAGCACAGTGTTTTATCTATTATACTGTAAATGTATATGGTTCAAGGCTTTCTGTACATGTGGAGATAAAGCCATATCTTCTTCGCCGGAATAAATACAGTGATATATAATATTAAATTCTACTCAGTATGCACCATATTGATAGGGGTATTTATTAAAGCTTAGCAAGATTGTGAGAGATATAGAACTAGCCAGTCAGCTTCTGCCATACATTTTACAGGCTGTGTTTGTAAATAACAGGTTCTAATTGGTTGGTACTTGGTATCCCTCTCCAAGCTTTGATAAATACTTCCTTAAGGTTAAAGCAGGGCCGGCGCCACCACTAGGCAGCTCTAGGCATTTGCCTAGGGCGCCGGCCACTGGAGGGCGGCACTTGGGACGGAGCAGGTCACAGAGTGTACCCCCCTTCCCACCCTGCTGGACCAAGGTGTCTATCCCCGGCTGCTTTGTGCAGGAACTCTCCCGGGCGGTGATTGACAGCGGGGGATCAGGAAGCGCTGCTGTGCTATGATAATGCCATCGGACACACAGCGCATGGGGACACTGAACTTGCGCTGTCTCACCACCATAGCAGAGCAGCGCTTCCTGAGCCCCTGCTGTCAATTACCGCCCAGGAGAATCTCCCCCCCTGGAGTGACCCGGCAGCGGCGGTGGATGCATCACTCCCCCCCCCGGCAGGTGAGTGGCGGGTGAGCGGCGGGTGGGGGCGGGTTAGCGTCGGAGCGCTCCCCCCGCCTAGGGCTTTGTGGTAGCTAGCACCGGCCCTGGGTTAAAGCTGCCTTTGCAATAAAAGCTGTCTTTTACGATGATATGACCAGAGGAGTAGCTAGATGACATGGTGCTTGGAGCAATGTATTTTTTGGTGCAGATTTCCCCTTCCCGGTCATTTTATCTTCTTATAGTAATGCCTTTAATACATTATGCCACACAAACCGTAATGGCAAGTCGACATTCAGCCATACACCCTAATGCCTGTTGCACATTATGCCACACACTGTAATGCACATTACACATTATGCCAAACACTGTGATGGACATTGCCAGGGGGGATATGTGCTTGTTGCCAGGGGGTTTACTTGCTAGTTGCCAGGGGGGTTACATGCTAGTTCCCAGGGGAGTTTATGTGCTCATAGAAAAGGGGGTTATGTGCTTGTTACCAGGGGGGTTTAGTTGCCAGGGGGGGTTATGTGCTCAGACAGGGTGGTTATGTGCTCGTTGCCAGGGGGTTATGTGCTCATTGTCAGGGGTAACATACATGTTACCAGCCAAGGTTTCATGCTTGTTCCTAGGGGGATTACATGCTCATTGCTAGGGTGGGTTACATGCTCATAGCCAGGGAGGGTTACAAGCTCGTTGCTTAGGGGGAGTTACATGCTCGTGGCCAGCAAGGGTTACATGACTGTGGCCAGGGGTTGCAGGGCCACAGCATGCCAGTGCTCCCGGAATCTGCACTTCTGGATAGTGCTGTGCACTCTACTGTCAGACTCTTGAGGTGCAGGAGCACCTCTTGTGTCTGTCTCCTTTAAAGCAGCGGCTATTTTTGGAGGGGTACAGGGTCTCCTTTTGCATGAGGAGGTAGGCTTGGCACTCCTGAGACACTGATTACAACAGCCAGCATCTTCTGTCTCCCAGCACATCATAGAATGGAGGAGAGGGAGGCCAGCGGTGCATCCTCTCTCCTCCTCGGCTCGTGAGGCTTGAGCTCCCCCTAAAGCCACCCACCCTATGCCTATGGTTTGTTACCCTGAATCTGATCTATGCATGCGTCAGTACTTTTTACTCAGGCCTGTTGAGGGGGCCCTCATAGACCCCGGTCCTGTTACACCCTTCCCCCCAAACCATCTGTCAGTCTGCCCATCTGCCCCTCCTTTCAGAGAGACAACTGAGTTCACTCCTGCTGGTCCGGAACAGGTGGTGAAAAAGGTAGCTCAACGCGCTTCGGTGCCCAAAGAGAACCTTCCTCAGGAGCAGTGTGTGTGGGAATATAGGAATAATTGCATAAAACCAATCCGGATAGGAATACAGAGTGTAATATTTATAATGTAGGGTTCATATATTGTCACATATCTAGGAACTTTATACTATCGTATGTAGTTATTTCAGTTAATTCCAAGATGGATTTGCTTTCATGGAGAAAGGGGCATCTTGGGTATCTAAAAAAATCCCTTTCATAGGGGAAGATGTATCAAACCTTGGGAAAAGATAAAGTGCTTTCCTATCATCATTAGTTAGAAGCTGATTAGTTGGTTCTCTCTCAGGATTGATACATCTACCCCTAAGACTGAGACATCATCCATTACTTTTGTTCCCAGACATAAAACATGGTTTTGATTAGAAAGATAAATATTGTTAAATGTGCGGTATTTCGTCCAAAGAGACATTTTACAATAGAAAAGGCCACCTGGGTCTTTGCACATTTAACCTTCTCGAAAAGGGACATGTAGTTTATAACCGTACAAGTACCTCTAGATATATATTTAGTGTAATTGCTGTACTAGGCTCCAGGATATTCTCAATTTTGTAACAATAAGGCTTGCTTAATAAAAAATATGTTTCCTACAGGAAAGCAATATAAATATGTTCAAAGTGCAGATAAGGTAATATCTGAGCTCTTTACTGTTATGTTTAGGCCACGGACATAAACAAAAGCTGTAAATTTGTTGCAGTCATAAAATAACATTTCCATGGATACATAAAAATAGAAGAGTGCTATTATCCAAGAAAAAGGGATGGATGGGGAGAATCTGCAGAAGAAAAACAGAAAAATGGATAAAAACACATAAACATGTAAAGGTCATGCCAAAGACCACTACCATTATTGGATAAAGTGACAGGATGCCAGGAACATTTTACAGGTAAAGGGGTATAGGGGTATAGGGGTCTAGGTACTAAGGGCCTTATAGGGGTATAGGGGTCTAGGTACTAAGGGCCTTATTGTACTAGTACCCTACTAAGGGGCCTAGTACCTAGACCCCTATACCCCTATACCCCTATACCTGTAAAATGTAAAATGTTCACTCTTTCTGACAAAATTCTTCTTAGAACATGTGACAAAACATGTGCACTGCAGGGGGGGCAGATGTAAAATGTGCAGAGATAATTAGATTTGGGTGAGTTATTTTGTTTCTGTGCATGATAAATACTGGCTGCTTTATTTTTACACTGCAAATATAGTTCTCACTTTGGAAGTAAAACTCCACCAAATCTAATTCTCTCTGCACAAGTAACATCTGCCCCCCTGCAGTGCACATGGTTTTGTCCACCTAAGAAGGATTTTGTCAGAAAGAGTGAACTAGAATAAGGCCCTAAGACAGTAGTTCTCAAACTCAGCACTCAGGACCCTTAACATGTTTTCCAGGTCACCTAGCAGGTGCACAGATGTAGTTATTACTCACTAATACATTTTAAAAGATAAACCTGTGGAGCCAATTATTTAATTTGTGGTTTCGTGTGTGAGGAGACCTGAAAATCATGAACTGTTTGGGGTTCTAAGGACTGAGTTTAACCACTTCAGTTTCTGGGCATACAACCAATATGAAGGCGTGCGCCAGTGGTGCCTGCAGATGTACACCACTGGCACATTACCTATCTTGACAGGCGGCAGGCTGGGGGATGTTCATTGCGGCTCAGGGGGACTCGGGAGTGCTCAGGAGTTCGGGAGCCCTAGTCCTCCCAAGCCGCCCTGAACATCCCGAGCCTGCTACCAGAACTGGTCACTGTGTCTGCTGTGAATGGCGGCTGGGATGCCAGAGCCAGGGCAGGAGCAGCAGGGGGGTGGCCCTATGTTCTGTGGTGGGTTATGCTGGGGCAGGACAAACCTGCACTGGTAGGGGATACGGTCCTTTGGTCTACAGCATGATGGTTGAAAGTCATTAGGTCAACACCATTAGGTCGACATGGGAAAAGGTCAACATGGGTCTAGGTCGACATGGGAAAAGTTTGACATGGTTCTAGGTTGAAAAGTTGTTAGTTTGACAGGTCATGAGGTCGACAGTCAAAAGGTCAACATGGGGTTTTTCACTGTTTTTTAAGCCGACATGTTCCGACAGGTGGTATTTTATGCCCTACCATCCACTAGGGTGTGGTGGGAGAATAAAATAGTGTGCACGACGCATAGAGAGCGCAGCGAGTGGATGTGGTGCACTTTAAACTGTGTCCATGTTGACTGTGTTGACAGTCAGGTAAAAAAACAGTGAAAAACCCCATGTCGACCTTTTGACTGTCGACCTAGACATTGTCGAACTAATGACCTGTGGAACTAACAAACTGTCGAACTACCGACCCTTCGACCTATAACCATGTCGACCTTTTCCCATGTCGACCTAGACCCATGTCGACCTTTTCCCATGTCAACCTAATGGTGTCGACCTAATGACTGTCGACCATCATGCTGTAGACCAAATGATCCCAACCCCCTGGTAGGTTTGAGCAACGGATTAGGACACCTGGTAGGTTTGTCCTGCCCCAGCAAAACCCACCACTCAAGGGGTTAAGAACCTAAAGCTGAGTACACATTAGATTATTTTTTTAAATGATATGCATGATAACTATATTAGTTTATTATATATATATATATATATATATATATATATATATATATATATATATATATATATATATATATATATCTTTATTAAAAGATGCTAAAAATAAAGTGGTAAAATTAGATAGAGATAGTACACTTGCTAAAATAAGCTGTAAATCGATCCCAATCACAGTTGCTACCATGGCCTACAGTGTTTAATCCAGAGAGTAAAAAGATTAATAAAATAGTGAAAAAACACTGGCCATTGCTAGCATCAGATGAGAATTTAGGATTATCCACGACTAGGCTACTCCCTTGTTATAAGAGAAGAAGAAACCTTAGGGATTATTAGGTCAAAACTGATACTGTATGTCAGATATGGGAATCCAAAAAGTGGTTGCACCACTTGTGGTTTTTTGCTGAAAGGGAAAACTTTCACTCATTCCCACTCAGGTAGGGAGTATGAAATTAGGTATCATTTAACCTGTAAAATGAGATTCCTTGTTTACCAGATTGTTTGTCCCTGTGGGCTGTCATACGTTGGCAAAACAGAGCGGATGTTCCGTGAACGTATGACAGCCCAAAGATCAACCATAAAATTGACCCTGGAGGTTGGAGGGAGCGACCAACCGGTCACAAGACATTTTTTTTTAAATTTAAACACAGCTTAACATCAATACGCTATCGCATGATTGATTACATCCCTCCGCCCAGAAGGGGCAGGGATCGTGGTAATCTACTATTGAAAAGAGAATGTGAATGGATCATGCATTTAAATACCATTGCACCGCACAGGTTAAATGACCAGTTAGCACTGGGTTGTTTTTGATTGCTGCTGTATTTATTCATTGTGTTTATGTCACATTGAATTATGATTATTACTGTTGTAGGTGTATGAAATTCCACTGACAGCGCATGGATGTGTATTGTAAATTGTTATGTTATGACACCGTACCATGGGTGTCCCTGTCTCCTTGACTACATGATAATAGTGATGACGTCCTATGATTGCGTCCCAGCCAGGTGTGTGGTCCCGCATCCGGAAACACCATGGTCACAGTGGGTGTGATGTCTTATATAAGGTATGTCTTTTTGTACTCTTTGTTAAGCCTGATGACAATGAATTAAAATAATTGAAACGTTGCTGCTAAATGGAGCATTTAAGTGGTCATTATTGATGCAAGTCGCCCTGGAGTGCTATCAGATACATAGCTATATGTCCATTCGAAGGCGGAGGATAGGCACCGGGCGCATGGAACTTATGTATGCAGGAAGTTCCGGTTCAATGTGGATATATATATATATACATATATACAGGGCTATTTTTCAGCAGGCTCCAGCAGGAACTGAGGCCCTTATTCTAGTTCACTCTTTCTCACTGCAGGTGAGGCAGGTGTAAAACCCCACCCAAATCTAATTATCTCTGCACAAGTAACACCTGCCTCACCTGCAGTGCACATGGTTTTGTCCATCTAAGAAATATTTTGTCAGAAAGAGTGAACTAGAATAAGGGCCTCAGTTCCTGCTGGAGCCTACTGAAAAATAGCCCTGTATATATATATATATATATATATATATATATATATATATATATATATATATATATATATATATATATATATATATATATATATATATATATATATATATATATAGTAGGGGGGCACTCGACTCTTGAGGGTCAGTTATTGTGCCTGGTGCCTTCATTGCTGGGAACGCTGCAGCGGTATCATTTGAATAGCAGAAAAGGACGCTGCACTTGGGACTGAGGTAAATTAATACAACACAATGGTCTCGGTTAAAGTTTCAGCCTTTACTTTGGCTTTTTTCAAAACAGCTTACATGTTCATTTTAGCTATGATGTGTAAGCAATTGCCTGGTTCCGAAGAAAACCAGTTGTTAGTGTAGGACTTGCAGTGAAATGGGGTCCCTTGGCGAAGGGCTGCAAGCTTAAATGCATTGATCAATTCATGAACTAAAACCCCATTATATATACAGTATATATATATATATATATATATATATATATATATATATATATATATATAGGTACTTGTGTACTTTCACAGCTCCCATCGCATGCCATCGCATGCCATATGTAGTGGCATGCGATGGCATGCCATGGGATGGGATTTTTGCCGTTTTTAAGCATTTTTAAAAATTGCATGCGATCGCATCGCATGCGATTTGATCGAATGCGATTTGATCACATGCTATTTTTAACAGAAATGCATCCAAATGCATTGAAATTAGTATCAAACATGTTCAATGGCCCCCAAATGAAGACATGACACCTGTGAAGCCCGCGAGGGGACGCGGATACCTGTGAAGGTATCCGTGTCCCCTCGCGGGGCTCGCTGCGCTCGCCACACTTCGGGCTCGGTGGCTCGCTGCGCTCGCCACACTTTCTATTCTCAACTCCACTCTGACGTGGATAGTGGGGGTATGAAAAGGTCGTAGGACGCATACCGCCGCCCCTCGCGGGCTCGCTGCGCTCGCCACGCTTCGGGTTCGCGTTGATAGTGGGGGTGGTACAGCCTGAAAAATGACATTTGGGGGCCATTGAACATGTTTGATACTAATTTCAATGCATTTGGATGCATTTCTGTTAAAAATCGCATGCGATGCGATCACATGCGATTTTTTACTATGCGATGGACATCGTGGGAGCCGTGATTGTACACAAGTACCTATATATATATTTATGCATGTGTCTTGTGTCTATTTGTCTCCGAAACACTGCCACCTGTTTTATGCCACCTCCCACAATAGTCTTACAAATAACAGAACCAGGAGAGTTGCAGTACTCCCAACGCCTTGTACACTGATTATGCCCATGCTTTACGATATCCATAACATGCAGTCTGGGCAATTTATAATCAGTGTATTATTAGTAATATTTCAATTGCACAAGCACAGATGACCCCACGTCTTGCAGTTTGTGTTTGGACCTCCATCTTGAGTTTTGCAGTTTTGCAGTTACCAACAATTTATAGAATAATTTAGACCTAACAGTCTCTTCAAAGAATGAGTTCTGGTCCCATTAATACAACATATTAAATAAAATATTTTTTATTTTACAAAAAGAAAGGTTACAATGCTTATTGTATAATGTTACAAAAAGTAGTGGCTACAAAGTAAGAGTTACAAAGGATATACATAAAGGTATAAGAAACTGTAAATAAAGGTAAGCAAAGTGTAAATAAAAATAGGATTAACTTAAAGCTTTAACATGTAACTAGGTCTGTCTACAGGGTCACAGGGAGAAATCTATGTAAAGACTTTAGACAAAACTTATATATCATGGGACCACAGTTTTCAATGGAGAACAACAAATGACAACATTTTTTATCACCCGAGTATTATGTGATGTCATCCCAGGCCTGGCTGATTGGTGGATACAATAACTATCTGGGACCTCCCACGACATACTCTTGTGAATTATAAATCACATATTTGGGTGTAAGTTTCCCTGAAAAGTGATAATCTAAGATCTGAGGCGGAATGTAATGCTGCTCGAGATCGACAGCAGTTATTGCCCCTTAAATAAATCATTTGAGTTTGGTCATCATCCTGCACTGCCGTTAAACAGGCGGCATTACATTCCGCCCCTGGGGTGTCCATTTATTTCTTTGCAATTTGAGCAGCAAAATGATTATGAACATTATATGTTTGTAATGTTGTATTGGGAAATGGTGCTTTTCAGAGACATGAATAATGTGCCTCAAATGCGAAAAAACTGAAGCAAGAGGCCATATTATTTTCTACATGCTCCTCTATAAAGAACATGTTATTCACAGTCATAAAGCATATCCCATATGTAAAGACCTGACATCAACCTTCCTAGTCCTGAGGTAGCCTGGACATAGCGATGAAACCTCCTAGCGCTAACAATATGAACCTCACAATATGGCACACCATTTTTACAGCTCACTTTAGTCACACCCCTTAACCATTTGCAGTGCAATATCAAACTACTGTGATTTTAATTTATTGTATGCTGCTATATTGGTGTCCTGAGATTCTGATGATTTCATCTGAATGTCACACCCGACCAAGCACTGAGGCGGCAGCTATAAACCATCTAGTACGCAGACTTGTATATGATGTTACCAGGGGCTCTCTACCACACTATCTTGGAACTTATTACACTACTAGGTGATTCATCGCGCCCTACAGGCGCTCTTCACACTGTCGTAAGGGGCTCCACACCTTTAACCTGTGGACTTTTGTATTGCGTGAAATACAGTGTGCTGTGGGTGGGGGAAGGGGGATGCAGCAATGATGGGGGTGGAGGAGAGTGTGTGGGGGTGCGGTGGGTGGGGTAGGGGCATGTGGGAGGGTTGTGTGGGTGCTAGAGGTGTGAGGGCGGTGGGTTGTGGAGGTTCGTGTGCAGGGATACTGTGGGATGGGAGTGGCGGGGCGGCCGCGAGTGGTGGAGGGGCGGGTGGGAGGATGGCAGAGCTGTGTGCTCAAATACACACAAAGCAGTGACTATAGTGTGTGCAGTGACTTTCAACCGGCAGGCACTATATGCAACAGGTGTTAGTGCCTGTGGGCGGGCTAGTGGGACCTATGTTACAACTTTTCCAAACTCCTTCATGGGAAGCGTGCAGGAGGGTGATAGGCAGCAGCGCTCCAGGGGCAGCACCTATATGGCACCCCCTTCCTTTGCACTGGCAGACCTGTACAATAACATGCAGAACCAGGTCACCCCCAGTATGTGAGCAGGGCAGTGGGGGCTGTGGGATCTGTGTTTTAAAGAAGTGAAACCCCACTTGGAACTGTTCACTTATTAGTGTGGCCGCACGAGTGTGGGCCGCACTGTAGTGCTGTCTGAGGGGAGAAGCATGTATTGTGTGCAGGCTCATTATGCGGGCCCGCCCCTCATACTACTGCTTAGCAAGTATATGATCTTATTTGACAACTTTTGTTATTTCGGTTCTCTTTACCTAGAACGGCGCCCATCGCGGGCATCGCATGTACATCGCATGCCATTATAATGGCATGCGATGCGACCTATGCGATGCCCGCGATTTTACATAGAAATGCATGTTAAAATGTAAATCGCGTCGGTCACATCGCATGCGGCCAAAAAATCGCATGCGATGCGACCGACGCGATTACAGCGCTTTTACATAGGGAACAATGTTAAATGGCCCAATTGACCCGATTTTACATAGGGAACAATGTTAAATGGCCCACAGACCACAAATAGCCACCCTGAAGTGTGAAATGGCCCCCCCAATTGTTAACGCCACCCCACGATCAACGTCAACCCGAAGCGTGGCGAGCGCAGCGAGCCCGCGAGGGGCGTCGGTACGCGTCCTCCGACCTTTTCATACCCCCACTATCCACGTCGGCGTGGAGTTGAGAATAGAAAGTGTGACGAGCGCAGCGAGCCACTGAGCCCGAAGCGTGGCGAGCGCAGCTCGCCACACTTTCTATTCTCAACTCCACGCCGACGTGGATAGTGGTGGTATGAAAAGGTTGGAGGATGCGTACCGCCGCCCCTCGTGGGCTCGCTGCGCTCGCCACGCTTCGGGTTGACGTTGATCGTGGGGTGGCGTTAACAATTGGGGGGGCCATTTCACACTTCAGGGTAGCTATTTGGGGTCTGTAGGCCATTTAACATTGTTTCCTATGTAAAATTGCGGTAATCGCGTCGGTTGCATCGCATGCGATTTTTTGGCCACATGCGATGCGACCGACGTGATTTTTTACCTTGCGATGCCTAAGATCAAAATCGTGGGCGCCGTTCTAGGTAAAGAGTACCGTTATTTCCTATATATATAGCCCAGAACGGTCAATCCATGACTCTGCTCAGACTTCACCCAGCGTTATACACACACTCACAGATTGACAGTTCTGGGCTATTATATAATTGTAATGTACCAGAACCATGGTGACATCATCTATAACATCTATTTCCAGATGAGACATATACCAGACAGACCACTGAGTGGTATTTACCGTTCCAAGGATCTTTTAACAGATAAATATCACTAGGTTTTATGTTTGGTATCAGCAATATGCATACATACTGATACCAATTTTATGTTTTTATAAGGGGCATTTATCAAAGTTTTGGGGGAGAGAAATTTTGTAAGCGGTAACGTACCAACGATCAGTCCGTGTCATTTTTCAAACACAGACAGTAATTTGTAAGGCAGAAGCTGATTGGCTGATACTTTATCTCTCTTCAAGCTTTGATAAACCCCGTAATATGAAAATTATTCAGTATTAGTTGCCTTTACCATATCTCTCATTATGTATACAGAGACTGTGCACGATACCCAAGGCCGGATTAAAGCAGGGGCAAAAGGGGTCAGTACCCCTTGGCCCCGCTCTAGCTAGGGGTCCCCTGTGGTTGGCATGTTTTGTTTTATATATATATATATATATATATATATATATATTTTTTTTTTAGCTAAAAGGTTTGTGCATGGTGAGGTAGTGCTGCAGATTCACCTATCTGCCAATGTGACAATGATTAATGGTGCTGAGCATGGGGTGCCAAGGCACACTGACTGCACAAGTGTGCAGTGCATTACTGGGAGTTGACTAAGTCCCATGACACTTTGTACAAGAGGTCAGAGGCTAAGAGGTTTGTGCTGAGTTCTGATTGGTGGAGCTCATTACCTGCTTCTCAGGCCCATGGAAGACAGCAGCAGCCTAGTCATGGGAGGGTTTTTAATCAGAGGCAGCACTGGGACTGTGAGGTCTCCTTCAGTCCTACAGAGTTAGGCGCAGAGGGACAAACACAGGCTTTTCATGTGGTATGTATGTATGTATGTATGTATGTATGTATGTATGTATGTATATATCTATATATCTATATAGATATATAGATATAGATATAGATATATCTATATATCTATATAGATATATATAGATATAGATATATCTATATCTATATAGATATAGATATATATATCCCTCCTGCAGTTATCTGCCCTTACTCTGTGTTTTTACAGTGTAATATTCTCCCATGCAGTTTGTGGCCAGTAATGACAAGTGCAAGGGGGCCCCCCTGTCTAAAGTGCCCCAGGCCCCCGAAGGCTTAATCTGGCACTGACCAATCATATATTATAAACTGGGAAGTTTAGTTTCAATTGTTGAAACATTTGTTAAGCTGATCTACTGTGACAAAAGTCTTCCCAAACTGGTCAGTCCCACTAATATCCTACACCCATACAGATACACACATACATATGTTATGTGTCTGTATGTATGTATGCACAAATTGCTTCTTTCTCAAAGTTGACAAAGGCTTTAACTGGACATGTTTTAATGTAGCATGAAGTTACAACTCCTCCATGAAATATGCATTCCGTTCAAATTTGCCTCATGCATATAAAATATACATATCTTGAAATCCTTGAGGCAGTGCCACTACTCAGAATGAACACCTGTATAATTTACTCTGTCCCAGAATGTTACTACATAATAACAAGTCTGTTCCTATTTTGATGCCACACTGTGAAAAAAGAAATAGAACAGGTCTTTAGAAATAAGAAAAAATTCCCCCAAAAAAGAAGAAAAAACAAAGGCAAATTAATTCTAGTCGCAGCCTTAAAAAAGATACCAAAATGAACTCACGTAATTACAATGAGCTTCAGCTGTACCAAAATGTATGTGCACTGCATTTATGCAAACAAATTCAATTCCCATAATTTAGGAAGCTTGAATGATTTTTGAAAATTATACTGAACATTGTCATCTGCTTAAAGCTCACTTCTTCCTTTGCTCCCTGGTGTTCAATAGTTCTAGAAAATCAAGAAAAATCAGGTGCTCCCATTCAGAGCGGAACACAATTTCAATTAAAATGCAGACTAAAATTAAAATAGTGCTAGACAGCGGGGGCAATAAACTGCTAGTTCTAGTTTGTGTGGCATGAATATTATTTGATGAATGTCAGTAAATTTCTTCCATATAAATCTTGCTGATTTTCTATTTCTATCTGTTCCCTAATGAAAAGGCAGGCAGGCAAACATATCTTAATAAGGTATTGGTCAAAGATCAAACTGAAATCTAAATTAGCATTCAAGCTGGTTATATAAGACAGGCCATTGGAAATAGCAGTGTCAATTTAGCTGTGGACATAAATGATGGCGTTTGAATAAATTATAGTGAGATTACTTTATTGTATTCAATTACTTATGAAATTGAACATACAGAAACAAAGGATTATGAAAACAGGATTGTATTTATTTTGGTAATCTGTTACGCAATTTGCTGATAGACAGATAATAAATTATACATATATGGTTGAAATAATGAAATCCCATTGCATTTAACCAGCTTGGAAGTGAAATCTAAGTTTGTAACGAGCACACGTTTTCTTTTTAAGCTTCTTTTCATAAATGGTTCTATTCACAGGAAAGGTTTAATCCCTAATGCACCATTAGTGCTAAAATTCTATGATTTAGGAAAAATAAATCACAGATGAACAGTAAGCAAGTCCGTTCTCAAGGGGAGTGGTCAGCTTATTTCCAAAATCTAAAGTGTACCTTACTTTGCATTTGTTCACAATTTAGGTTCTTCTACACCTTATATTACCAACAGTATTGGTTTGAAAGAATATTATGGTATATGTCCAACCTGCTTGTTTTGTGGAATGGAAGCAATTGCCTACTGTAGACTAGTGCTTCTCAAATCTAGTCCTCGGAACACTCAGTAACAGTGCGAGTTTTCCATTTCTTCTTTCTGGAGTAAAGGTACAGTGCATCCGGAAAGTATTCACAGCGCTTCAGTTTATCAACATTTTGTTATGTTACAGCCATATTCCAGAATGGAATAAATATTTTTTTTCCTCAAAATTCTACACACAATACCCCATAATGACAAAAAAAGTTTTTTTTGCAAATTTTTATTAAACATAAAAAAACTAGGAAATCAGATGTAAATAAGTATTCACAGCCTTTGCCCAATACTTTGTTGATGCACCTTTGGCAGCAATTACATCCTCATGTCTTATTGAATATGATGCCACAAGCTTGGCACACCTTTCTTTGGGCAGTTTCACCTATTCCTCTTTGCAGCACTTTTCAAGCTCCATCAGGTTGGATGGGATGCATTGTTGCACAGCCATTTTCAGAGATGTTCAATGGGATTTAAGTCTGGGCACTGGCTTGGCCACTCAAGGACATTCACAGAGTTGTCCTGAAGCCAGTTATTTGAAATTTTGGCTGTGTGATTAGGGCCATTGTCCTTCTGAAAGACAAACTGTCGCAGAGGTCAAGCTCTGGAGCAGGTTTTCCTCGAGGATTTCTCTGGAAAAGATGAATGCAGCAATTTAATATATCCTGACTAGTCTCCCAATTCCTGACACTGTGAAACATCCCCACAGCATGATGGTCTGCCATGCATCACTGTAGGGATGGTATTGACCTGGTGATAAGCAGTGCCTGGTTTCCTCCAAACATAGTGCCTGGCATTCACACCAAAGCATTCAATCTTTGTCTCATCAGAGCAATCAGTTTTGTTTCTCAGGTGCATTTTGGCAAATTCCAGGTGGGCTGCCATGTGCTTTTTACTAAGGAGTGGCTTTCATCTGGCCACTCTACCATACAGGCTGAATTGGTGGATGGCTGCATAGATGATTGTCCTTCTGGAAGGTTCTCCTTTCTCCACAGAGAAATGCTGTAGCTCTGACATTGGACCATTGGGTTCTTGGTCACCTCCATGACTAGGGCCCTTCTCCCCCATTCACTCAGTTTAGATTCCCAGACATTTTTAGGAAGAGTCCTGGTGGTTTAGAACTTCTTCCATTTTTGGATGATGGAGGCCACTTTGCTCACTGGGACCTTCAAAGCGGCATATATTTTTCTGTACCCCTCCTTATAATTGTTCCTCGAGGCAATCCTGTCTCAGAGGTCTACAGACAATTCTTTTGACTGCGAGCTTGTTTTGTGCTCTGACATGCACTGTCAAGTGTGGGGTCTGATTCAGACAGGAGTTTGCCTTTCCAAATCATGTCTAATCAACTGAATATACCACAGGTGGACTCCAATTAAGCTGTAGGAGCATCTTAAGCATCATCAGTGGAAACCGGATGCACCTGTGCTCAATTTTGAGCTTCATGGTAAAGGCTGCAAATAATTATGTACATATAATCACTTAGCTTATTAATGAATCTGCAAAAAAAAAAAACTGTTTCCGCATTTTCATTTTGGTGCATTGTGTGTAGAATATTGAGGGAAAAAATTAATTTATTCCATTTTGGAATAAGGCTATAACATAACAAAATGTGGAAAAAGTGAAGCACCGTGAATACTTTGCGGATGCATTGCATATTCATTACTGACTGAATGATAGATAGATCCCTCTCTGGGAATTATGCTCTGAGAAGCCAGAGGCTTCTATTAGGCAACACCATCTATAGATTGCATTGCCAGTTGGGAACAAGCTCCACAAAGACTTGACTTTCAGTGCTTTCTACAATAGGGAAATGCAGTCTAAACCTCTGATGATAGTTTTTGTGGTCATGACCCCATTTTGTAGTTAGTACATCCCACCCATGGGAGTTATTCAATGTTACCGGATTTTTCTGACAGTCAGAAAATAGGGACTTCTCTATTCAATTAAAGTGCCGATTTTTCAAATGTCAGAAAAATCAGCACAGTCAGAAAACAGGTGGATCTGTGAATTACTCACGATCCACATGTTTTAGTTGAAGATTCAGATGTTTTGGACTATTTTTCTTCTATGCAGAGTCAAAGCAAAGTCAAACCGGCATTGGCATAAAAACCGTCCGAATACAGCCTCATTGAATAGGTATGTCCGGAACTTTTTTTAAATCCAGACATCATTAAATACCCCCTAAGTCATTATCATTTATGCTATACAATTTAAAAAAAATCTAACATGGAAAAGAATTTAGAACAGCAACAGCCGAAAATCTGAATAGCAGAGCACAGTGCCAGGCACCTGCTTAACATTTTGACAAAATAGTAGGTTGCAATTGGTCAGCGCAAAGACACCATAAAGCTTGATTGAGCCCACGCATTCATGCTAACATGATTAAGGTACTTATACTTCCAATACAGTTTACTATTAGGATTGTGCCAAGGTGGTCAAGACAGGTACAGTACTACTTGTCTCTTGTCGCTGCCTGGAAGGATTAAATTAAGTTTTTGGCATGCAGTACATTCCAGGGTAAACAAATGGGAGTTTATTTTTAGGAGATGTAGGACACCTTGCATTTTGTTTGTGGCACCTGATAACAAAACAATAATTCACTTTTATTTATGATTTGCAATGGACTCTACCCAGTTTTTATTCCAGGTGTTCCTGTCAATCATTTCACAATTTTGTGGAGCAGCAAACAGCACCAAGTGACTGAAAGTATCAGAGGAATTACAAATCAATACAAGTAAATTGGATATTGTGGCTTTACAAAGAAAAGGGTCTTTAATAAGAGTAGGTGGACAGAGAGTCTAGAGGTAATTACAGCAAAAAAAAAAAAAAAAAAAGGTTTTGCTACTATCAGGGTGATTGAAGATATATGCCAGTTGATATTACAATGGATTGCCTTTGTATTTCTGTAATTGTGCTATGAACAAGTACTGATACTATTTATTTTAGCAGCAGTCAATGTATCATTTTATGTATCTTATTTTACATCTAATTCTGAGTAAGTAAAAGACCAACAGAGACATGAATTGCTGTCACAATTAATGCGGAATAAAAGGTGTCAATGAATAAAACAGCAAGATGTTTTAGTTTGAAATCTCATTTTAAGATTGTCATTCAATTCCAGGTGATGTCAGAACAAAGTTAAGTGCTGATGACTTAGGCAGAACACTACTCCAAAATGACCTCAACATCACACATTTAGCCTTGTACCCGACAGGTTTGTACAAGAAAATCTGTAATGTTGGGCTATGTATGTACAGGTGCTCATCGCATACTCCCCATAACCCATACATTACATGATGTTGTTGCATTATTATCACACAGAATTGAGAAAATCAAAATGTTAGAAATCATTAACAATTCACGTAGGAAAATTTTAGTATCCAATGTTCTTTGTCCTGCAGTGCGCATTTACAGGTATAATCTATGTGCATTATTTTAAAAATGTAAAACCAGTTGAAGGAATTGGATTTACTTTAGTGTATTGTCATTTCCAGGAGTATCTTCTGATTCCCACTTAGGGCCTAATTCAGGCATGCTCAGAAGGGGACGAATTCAGCCCCATTCCGATGGTGGGGGGGGGGTGTATTTATGCGCATGCAAATTTATTCACATGTGCAAACCCCGGGAGTGAACGGCTTTGGTCAGTATCACTCGCAGAGCTGTTTGCTCCAGAGGGGATAGGGGGGATGGACACTGGGCCGGAACAGGGGAACGCCCAGCGTTTTAGGGGCGTCCCCATGAAAACGCTGGGCATTCCCCTGGGAATGCAGGTGGGCCGAAGCTCCATTTAAATCAGTTTTTACTACTTTTATGTCTGAAGGGGAGAGAAATTCTGTCCCCTTCAGCTGCTGCATGTGAGGGGATGTGTTCTCGGACACATCCCCTCACCTGTCACACAAGGGATGCAGGCGGCATGGGCGATGCTGTCAGCAGGTGGGGGGCGGTCATTTGATGAGGCAGCAGGCGATGCTTACCCGCTTGCTATGCAGCGAGTGCACCCTGCCTATTGAGTGGGTCTGAATTAGGCCCTTTACACAGCAAGATGCAGAAATAGCACAGAGCTTCCACACAATTGCACATTTCTATTGAAGATTATGGAGAAGGTGCAAAATAGGAAACTAGTCTGTATGGGCATCTATGGTGGGAACCACCCATGCTAGTCTTTAGCATAGGTGTCTATGGAGCCACACACAGTCAACCAGCCACGGAGCTCCCCTGGAGCCAGCTCCTGATTGGCTGGGGGAAGAGCCGCTGAATGACATCACCGGGAAATCCCCCCAGCCCATACATATGAACTCTTGCAGCTCCTCATGTTCACATGGCTACTCGGTTTTGTTTTTTAAGCACCCGTCGATGCTACATGGAATGAAGAGGATGCGATCTACGCCAGAGGAGCTGGTGAGTATAATTTCCTTTCACAGGTACCCCTATGGATTATGTAGGTTGGGCCTGGTGTATGGATACAACCAGCACCAGGCCCAAGGGCCAGTCTTGGTTCCTAAAATATGGTGGACAAAACCACTAAGGGTCCCCCATATTTTAAGAACCAGCACCAGGCCCAACCAGCCAGCAGGGTAATGCCACAGCTGGGGGGAGACTTTTTTATAAATGTCCCCCCGGCCGAAGCATTAACCCCCTGACCAGTCAGCATAGGCAGGGGTCCTGGGGAAGTGGGACCCCAAAGAAAGGGCCCCCCTCCGGAACTTACATGCTGAAGCCTGAGGCAGTCCTCTATGCCCTGGGCATGCGGCCCCTTAATGGGCTTGCTGGGACTCTTAGTTCCACAGCAAAACCAATAGTTAAATAAACACACTGACACATAAGAAAAATAAAGCTTTATTACATACATAGCCCATACATACTGATACGTACCTATCTTGATCCCATAGGTAGCCCTCCGTCCAATGGTGGTCCATTCCTGAAGAAATCCATAGGGGTACCTGTCGACACAAAGTCATGTTGACTGTTTCACCGGGAACCCGGGATTGGCCCCAACATTGCAGGGACTACTGCCAGGCAGCATCTGAGCACACGCTCAAATGCTGCCCGGCTGTTCCCGACCCTAGCGTGTGGCACTGTGCAGTGTGATGGTCAGAGGTCACACTGTGCAGGCCGCACCCAAGCACCTGTCTGCTCTGTTGCATGTGGCACGGGTTTTATTTATTAGAGAGGCCAATCCCGAGGGCCCAGGAATCCTGACATTGAGCAATTTTTAATCCTAATTCCGGGATTGAAAAAATGCCCCAGGATAGGCATCCCTAGTAGAATGCCTCAAAATGTATATTACGTGGACTACATAAAATAAAATACATTTTTAAATCCACCAGTAGGGGAAAATATTGTGCTGTATGAAGTGAAATTCATGAAAAGGTATATACAAATGAATAACTACAGTAAACAAAATGTAAAATTGCATCAATTCTTTTTTAACTGTTAGATTGGTAGATGTGGTTATCTTAAAATGCTTACCATGTTACATTTTAATAAAATCATAACAATTTCTGTATTCACTGATAATCACATCTAAGAAGCTAATATTAAAGTTTTATACATTTATACTGTGAATATTTTAAATGACTAATGAAAAAATAAAATAAACATAACTAGCAGTGACTTTCATTGTGCTTGTATACATTAATCTTACCAATGAGTCATGCAATGTGTTGCCCAATTTTTTTCATCAAGACCACATAAATAGAAGAATCACAACTGCATTGATTACACCAATGATTTATAAAAGTGTGCCATTTAGTCAAGATAGATTAAACCTTGAATTTAGGGAATGATTTATAATATAAACTAGACCTTCAATCATGATGTTCTTGATTAACACATACTATACAAATTAAATTGACTTTAAAAAAATTGCATTAATACCTAATTAATATTTATCAAGGCATATTTACATATTTACAGAACAATGAACTGTCACAGGGTACACTATATATTTGTGACTTAACCCTTTGCTGTGAGAGATCCTCAAAATATCAGCTAAAAGTGCCAGTATCACTCACAGCAACTTTTCTTTTTTGGGTGCAATATTTAATTAAACTTCAATCAATTGACTGCTTATGTATTTATTTATACTAAAAAAACAGTCGCTGTGACCGATGCTGGCATTTAAGTGGATATTTTAAGGATCTCTCAAAGTTTTGGCACTCAAAGGTTACCAGTATAAGTCGACCCGAATATAAGCCAAGGCACCTAATTTTACAACAAAAAACTGGGAAAACACATTGACTCAAGCGGGACCCTCACTCGAGTATAAGCCGAGGGGGCTTTTTCAGCATAAAAAATGTTCTGAAAAAGTAGGCTTATACTCGAGTATATGTGGTAAGTTAAATATGAATCTCTTCATAGCATAAAGGTTCAATCAAATTTAACAAGCATATGAAAAAGTTTGGTAAGGAAGATATAAACTGAAAAAAATATTTATATGTACTTGTTGCTAGCATTATAGCATTTTTGATCTATTATTATTATTATTATTATTATTATTATTATTTTCATAGTATAAATAGCATAGCTTAGAGGACAAAGATCATGAAGGATGGTTGTTTTCCAGAGAATGTGATATATCTCTGTTCTCTGCAGCAGAACCAGTATAAGGGTTCTCGACATTTTAGGCAAACTTAAACCTTAGGCACCCCTGCCTCCTTACAACCACACACTTCCTCCAATACTCACTCTCTATCCCCTCAGGTGAAAATATAGAGATTGCAACCTTTTACAGCAGTACAGAGCCAGATGATCCACCTTCCCGGGCGTTATGATTGCATGCAATATATTGCATGAGGTCCTTTTGAGTGTATTATATTTCATACGAGCTGTCTGCCCAATCCGTCGGAATCACTTGAAATTGGTCCAAATCGCACTAGTGTATGGCCACCTTTAGAAGTTCCACAGCCACCACCTGAATTAAGTAAAACAAGGATGTCTTCCTCATAAGCATCTTTTACTTTGTGCCCAAGGCTCCCTAATGGTAGAGCCAGCCCCGCTTAGCAGTTCTAGATAGGGCCAGATTAACAAAGAATTAAACTCAACAGTGACAGGGAAAAATTGTGAAACCACCAACAGCTCCGCTCACTCACCTCCCATCCTGGCTGGCAGCATTGCCCAGTAACCCACTAGCCCAAACTGGCAGGCTGGCTGAAATATCAACCACACCACAAGCCACCCTTAAATTGTACTTCTGTCCCGAATCCACCCAAGGCTCAATCCCTGGACCCACCTGAAACTTTTTTTTCTGTAAGGAGTATTCATGTCAGTAAGGGGTGTCTGTCAGTAAGTACTATATGTATGAGTCAGTAAACATATCTGTGACATATTTGTTGGTAAAGGGTGACTGTGTCAGTGTGCTAGTGTCAGTAAGAGGTGTTTAAATATACTGTATACAGGTATGTGCCAATAAGTGTGTGTGTCACAAAGATGACACCTCATACACCTGTTACTCAGTGGTGTAACTAATACATTTGCACCACCCTGCTAAAAAATTTAGCATTGTCCCCCCCCCCCCCCCCACCATGTAGAGATAACCCCATTGCCCAACCCTGCCTTACCCCACTGCTGTTAATAACACCAACAGTATATCAGTTAGAACTGCCTGTGTAAGTAGCATCTGTCAATAAATATATCTGTGGCTGGTAGGGTTGTCTATGTCAGTATGGTATATGTCAGTATGAGGTGTCTTTATCGCTAAGAGGTGGTCTGTGTCAGTAAGTGTAAGTAAGAGTCGGTGTATGTGTCAATAAGCATCTGAGTTGATAAGTGTGTCCCAGGAGCCATCAGTCCTGTCTGCTCTGCTTTATCATTATCACTGCTCCCCTTTCCTGTCTGCTCTGTTATGCACCCATCTCACTCTTTTTCCTTGTTTTCTTTGTTATGCCCCTGGCCTGTTTTCTAATCTTCCTAAATCTGTTCTGTTGTGTTCCATCGTTGCTTGAGTTTCCACCTACTATGCATATTGATACAGCCATCTCAATGCGTGTACTTGCAGGGGAGCAATTTTTCATGACTGCGCATACGCTTAGTTATGCGCATGTGCAGCCACTGGGCGTTCATGGTAATTCCCGATGGTGCGGGGGGCGGGCAGCAGATTTCAGCTGCCTGCCCGCTTCCCGCACAGGGTGCCCACAGATATTAGACACCACAGAGGTGTATCAGATCTGGGAGCACTACTTGGTCACTGCAGCCAAAGGATCTGAGGGACACATCAGTGTAACCCGACCAACAACACCCACCGGTCTTTGGTCACGTCTCACTCTGAGAACTTGATCCCCGACACGGGCATTCCCAGCTACTATGGCGCATCTCTCCACAGCCTGCCGCATGCACGGAGGACTGTGCGCTCACGCCTGTACATGAGAGCGGAGTACAAGCCCACTACAGTAAGGAGGTACAATCATAGGAGACAGTGTACCCGTACCTGCAAGTGGCGGGTCGGCCGGAGCAGCAACTGCTTAATATTGGACACCGCAAAGCATCTTAACTGACGCACCTACCTATCCTGTGGGAGACAGTGCCATTCAACTTACAGCTCAGACGCCACTAATCTTTGTTGGGCATCTCATACAGAACGGCGAGTAAGTGATCTGCTTGCCCCTGTTTGATCCATTTTGGGATTCATCCAATATTGCATATTCTGCTATTGTTTTCTTGGAAAGATCTTAACCATCTGTGGGACTTTAAATATCGGTTCTACCCCAGCAACCACACCATCCAATTGGGGCTTGGTAACTATCTGTTGCAGATTTTTACTTTTATTTTTATTTCTATGCAATTGCACTGAAGTAATTTTTAGAGTATATATATACTTTTTACTTTTTTGCAAGCTATTGTTATGTGTTTTTTGTGAATTGTGATATATGTTATGTGTATTGCTGAATAAACTATTTTAGTGTACAGAAGGCGCCCACTGGTTCTCTTTTCTGTAAAGCTTCTTCTGTTGAGGGTGGCATCCCTATACCAGAGGGCAGCATTCTGTACAACACACAGCACACTTGCCCCTAGTGCTCAAAAAAAATTACTGGATAAATCATTAGATGGTTCCGGCATGTGAGGAGGGGGGTGGTCGGCCTTGCGGGCAGTGGGTGGCATCTGGTGGCAGCCTTGCTAGTCAACCAGAATAACCTCCTTTGTCCCTTCATCCAGAAACATGCACTTACTCATAGCAGCATCCAATTTAGAAGTCCCTATGCCTCGGACCTCAGTTCCAATCCTCAATGTAATATCCTTTCAGCCTTACCCCACACTGCCCTGTGTCACACACCCCTGATTACAATGTCCTCTGTATTTTATGGTGCTTGTTGGAGTTGGAGTTCTCTATATAATATAACATTCATTGAAACGTTATTTGTAGTGTATGGAGGTCACTTGGATGCTTGGTGTATTATGCAAGTCTCTGCAATGATCTCTGGGTACTTATGTAATATCTGGACTCCCGTTTTTCTTAGGAGACCGCGTCCCCTCGCCACGCTTCGGGCACGGTGGCTCGCTGCGCTCGCCACACTATATAAAATCAACTCCATGCGTAGTTGGATAGTAGGGGTATGAAAAAATGGGGTGCATTTAACATGGGAGTCCAGATAATACATAAGTACCGATCTCTGTAATATAATTTTGTTACTTCTCTTCTTTTTATGGTATTCACTGCATTTTATTCTATCTATCATATGACGGTCACTAATGCTCTGTATTAAATGATGGTCACAATTTTATCTAATTTTTATAGCGCCAATATTAAGTGGTTGAAGGTAGTCACTAGTTGTGACCTCCTTTGATATAACCATACCCCTGATAAAGTCCACTACCCTATGTAGACCACACACACACAACACTGGCCACACCATGGCATCACTAGTCACACCGCTGGAGCACTTGTCACACCTCCAGTCTTGGCCTTTCATAAATTTCAGCTCCAAGTCCATGTGGACCTTAATCTGGCATTGGTTGTAGTCATCCTATTCTTTCTGTGGGACAGTTTTTGTACTGCTAGGTTCACTTTATTTAGGAAAATACTTCCAGATGTTCAGTTCATAATTTAGTATTTAAATTTAAACTATTGGCACATGAAATACACTCTATAATCTTATGAATGATTTAGGACATACATTAAGCAAGACAAAGCAGTGTTTAAGATGAAAAATGTATAAGCTTAAATTAATAAAGTAGAGTGATCACAGAGCAGTGATAGATTATAGTGTATTTTTACTGGACTCCTCAAAGTCTAAATGCAACTTTTCTTATGTAAAAGAATATCAATATTTATTCTGTAACCTGATATCGGTAATGTATGCTATGATTAACAATACGTTTTGGTTACAGTAAAACACTATTCACAGACATTAATACAATACATCTTCTAAACCTTTTACATTATATAATGAAAATAACTTTACTATTATGCAATAATACCCTCAGTATTTACAGTTCTGAAAACAGCTAAAACACATTAAACCATAAACAGTGTGTTTGTGTAAACAGTTTAACCTCGGAACTGACTGATTTTAATACATTTCGGTAAAAGCAGCATATTATGTGTAAAAAACCTTCAAGATAGGCTTGTAAACCATAAATGATAGAGAATTCTCAATGTGGCTAGAATTAAAGAATAAACTTTCATCCTGGTATCAGAAAATAATGAACCCACAGTTTCCAAGTGAAACTTTAATTTTTATGTGGCGTAACTTTGAAAAACCATTGGCAAAGGAATGTGACAGTTCCAGATAATAAGCAGATAGTAAATGTAGACAGTTAACTCATCAACACAAATGTTAACAAACAGAATGTCCACATGATCAAAATGTCAAGAAGAAAACGGTTTCCAATGCACGTTATGTCCGTGGCAACCTTTTGGTTCTTGACATTTTGATCATGTGGACATTCTGTTGGTTGACAGGATTACAAGGTCAACAGCAGCTGGTGTTCTTCCTGAGGCAACTCAGGAAATTTAATTCACTCAGGAGCTGCTGCTTATCTTCTACACTGCTATCATAGTCAGTCCTATGCTCCTCGATCACAGTCTGATATGGAGCTGCCAACAAGAGTGACATACAAAAGCTGCAACGGGTAGTGAGTTAGGCAGAAAAGATTAGTGGGGCCGACCTCCCCCTGTCCAGGAACTATACATGTCCAGGGCCAAGAAGCATACAAAGAAAATCATGGTGCATAAGCCGTACCCTGGCCACAACCTGTTTGAAATGCTTCTATCGGGCAGACACTACTGGTCCTCCCATGCAAAGTTGACCAGAACAACAAAAAGCTTCTTCCCAATAGCCGTCCACCAACTGAACAATGTCAAATATGTTTAAGAATGTCTAATATGTTGGGTCTAATGCATACACACAGAGATGCAATGTCCACTTTGATCCTGCACGTATGTAATGTGTGTTACGTATTTTATTTTACCCCTTCCATGTTTTTTCTTGGCGATGCACTGTTACCGCAAAAAATTCCTAGTACATGCAAGTATACCTGGCCAAAAAAGCCGATTCTGATTCTAAAAACAAGACAGTCAAAAAAGTCAACAATGAAAATTATGGGTGAGATTTAATAGGATGAGAGATTCAGAAAGTGAGAGATTTGGGAAGAAATCTCCAGTTTTTTAAAGCGGCAATCATTTACACTGCAAAATCAAACTGGTTTTGCAGTGTAAATGATTGCCGCTTTAAAAAAACTGGAGATTTCTTCCCAAATCTCTCACTTTCTGAAACTCTCATCCTATTAAATCTCACCCGATATGTTAACAGTCAAAAAGTTAATAGGGTCAAAATGTCAACATTTCGGAAATTTGGATTCTGAAATGCCTCTGAGAGCTGGCAATGAGCAGAAGAAGTAGTTTATATTAAGAAAGAAAATGTGTTGGGCCACACATCTCCAATAAAACCAAGAGGCAGCCATTGACCTTTAAGACAGGGGTGGTTTTAAAAAATAAGAAGGGAGAAAAGTATTATCCAATAAACAGCACCATGCTGAACCAGCCATGGAGTTTACACTTTAGCAGGGAGTTACCCTGCATGATGTCCCCTGGTCATTATTAGCCACAAACAAGTCAACCCAGATATGGAAGCCCCTGGTAAATCAGAAACCACCCCCCATTACCTGACCAGGCTCATTGGTCAATGACTGGTTATCAGGGCCATTTTTAGAGGCGGACAAGCCGTGCAGCAGCCCAGGGCGCCGCACGGCTTGTCAGCCTCTGTTAAACAGCCGGGGCGCCTGGCAGTTACCCCCAGCGCCGCCTTTGCCCCCTCTCCCCGTCCGCGGCGCCACAGCTTTTTAATTTCCCAGGGGAGGGGAGGGGAGCGCATCGCGTCTCTCCTTCCCCTCGCTCCCTTGGCTGTCAGCCAATCAGAGCTCGCGGGCGGCAGCCAATCAGGAGCCAGCCCGCGAGCTATGAATGGCTGACGGCTCAGGAAAACACTGTGAAGGCGAGGTGCGTGATCATGTGCGCTCCGCTCCCCTCCCCTCCGAGTCCCCAGGAAAGCAGCAGCAGCAGCAACGCAGCAGCAGCGCAGCAGCGCAGCAGCAGCAGCCAAGACACAGACAGTGAGTTGTGGGGGCATATATGTGTGGCACTGTGGGGGCATGCCACTGTGGGGGCATATATGTATGGCATTGTGGGGGCATATCTGTGGCACTGTGGGGGCATATTTGGCACTGTGGGTGCATATATGTATAATGTATGGCACTGTGGGGGCATATTTGGCACTGTGGGGGCATAGCTGTCACTGTGGGGGCATATGTGTGGCACTGTGAGGGCAAATCTGCCACTGTGGGGTCATATATGTTTGGCGCTGTGGGGGCATATCTGTGGCACTGGGGGAATATTTGTCACTGTGGGGGCATATATGTGTGGTACTGTGGGGGCATATATGTGTGGTACTGTGGGGGCATATATGTATGGCAATGTGGGGGCATATATGTATGGCACTGTGGGGGGCGTATCTGTGGCTCTGTGGGGGCATATTTGGCACTGTGGGGGCATATGTGTGGCACTGTGGGTGCATAGCTGTCACTGTGGGGGCATATGTGTGGCAATGTGGGTGTGTATCTGCCACTGTGGGGGCATATATATATGGCACTGTGGGGGCATATCTGGCACTGTGGGGGCATATTAGTAATCGGCGGCAGCGGTGCGTGGGGCAGAATGTGTGGTACTTATGTATTATCTGGGCGGCCAATTTTCTTCATCGCATGCGATGCGATTTTTCATTGTAAAGACCCGATTTTTCATTGTATAGCCACCCATAGGTGATTTCATACCCCCACTATCCAACTAAGCATGGAGTTGATTTTATATACTGTAGTGTGGCGAGCGGACGCAGATTACTTTACATGTATTCTGCGTCCCCTCGCGGGGCTCGCTTCCGGCTCGGTGGTTTGCTGCGCTCGCCACACTATATAAGATCAACTCCATGCATAGTTGGATAGTGGGGGTATGAAATCACCCATGGGTGACTATACAATTAAAAATCGGGTCTTTACAATGAAAAATCGCATCGCATGAATTGTATGCCACTATATTGCATGCGATGCGATGCAATACAATGAAAAAATCGGGCGCCCAGATATTACACAAGTACCGAATGTGTAATAGGCGTTACGGTGTGGGGAGTATTGCGTAATTGCCATCACAGTGTGGAGTGTAATGGGCATCACAGTGTGGGGTCTAATGGGCATCATGATGTGCGACATAATGTGTAATTGTCATCACGGTGTGCGACATAATGTGTAATTGTCATCATGGTGTGCGACATAAGGTGTAATTGTCATCACAGTGTGCTACGTAATGTGTTATTGGAATCACGGATAAATAGTGTATAATGATTTAAGTAGGCTGTCATTGGCCTTGATCTGTGAGGCGTACTAGGTCACTGTGTGGCCTTCAGCTGGCCAACTTAAGTGCGGGAGGACAATGACAATTCCTGCGGTAACCAATGTCTGGTCATGCAGGTCGCAAAAGTGAGATGTAAGGTAATTTGTTGTCCTGCTAGACCAAACCCCTTATATTAAGCCACGCCCCTTTCAACAAATAAACCACACACCCTATTTTGGCGCGCGCAATTTCTTCTGTACCATGTTATATATTGGGGGGGGGGGGGGCGCATTTTTATTTCTTTGCCCTGGGAGCTAAACTGTCTAGAAACGGCCCTGCTGGTTATGAATTTGTAGCGGCTGTGGCCCCTATGCATTTTATCTCTTAATGTAACTATTTCTCCTTGATCTGCAAAATTGTGGTAGCTTAGTTTCTACAGTATAATGATGCGCTTAAGTTGCCAGCTTTTAGAATCATCTGTGATGCTGGGCTTCAGGTACAGCTAATGTCAGAGCCAGTTACAGAAATTATGAGAGATTACAATAGGATGTTTACATTTTGACCATATCAAAATGTTGGCAATTAAAATGTCAAAATTTTTATATAATAATTTCTAAATTTAGCATGTAAAATTTTGACAACATTAGTTTGCAAACATACAGATTGTGTCAACTTGTGTTGGCATGAGTGCTACAAAGTAGTGGTAGTGTATGCACACACTTCCTATTCTGAATATTGATAGGGATGTAGGGTTTATCTCGGGCGCTGCTAGGGAGGCTGCTTGTATGGTGAACCGTTAAGTCTAACCTTGAAGAGACTTATAAAACAAAATGTAGTATGAAAAAAAGGGGTGGTAAACCAAGCTAGCGCTTCCCTTGTGTGGGCACCAGAAGAATGTAAGTGAAAGGTATGATGTTATACTTCCTTTCCACGGTGTTTGATGTCAAAATCCTTTCAATATCAGATGAAGAATTCTCATGGGGTCAATTTTTCAATATGCGGATATTAAATATAAGCAGAAAAACAGCAAGGTGTATATCTGTAAAAATATCCCCTTTTCTAAATTGTGGCACGTACCCAGTGGATGCGCACCTCACTTACTTACACATGTGAAATGCGGTCGTATATATAATGGTTTCTTTATTCAAAATATGGGTGGCATACCCATACTCATGATGTGCTGAGATCAGCTGCCCCTCCAATAAGACTCTCCTGTTAGTGAGAGCCGGCAGGCATGGATGATCTCTCTCTTACATTTACCAATATATCGAAACTGAGAGCCAGCCTATCAGGAGTTACCCCTAAATCCTCCTTGTGGCACTACAGGAACCAGCATGCCCTCCAAATGCCTATCCTATCCATTCACATGGAGGACCAATGGTAATGCTATGTTCTGTCATGCAGCACAGCTACAATACAAGGGGACATAGTGTAGGTAGTATTAGCTGTGACTCTTACAAGCAGGCTCATGTCCTTTCCCTCTATTAAACTATTTTATACTCCAAACTCTCGTCAATGCTACCTAGATTTCGATTTCTGCTACAATGATGACTGTTTAAGTGGTCTGTCCCCTGGTGCAGAACTGTTCACATCCCATGTACCTTTTCTACATTGTCTTATACTGTAAGCCATTTTGTTTTCTCATATATCTTGGTCATTTGTTTATCTACTTTGTTAGGCACTGCGCAACCTGTGTAAAAACATATAAATAAAAGATACTACTACAGGTTGGGTCTCCCTTATCCGTGTATTCCAAGAAAATAGATATTCCGAAAACTGCAGTTTTTCAGAATGTTTTTCCCCGCCCCTTTTTTTCATACTCACCTCATCCTCCAATGTCCACAGTGGCCTCCGGGACCCTCTTCAGCTGCATCTCCGGTCCCAGGGATGCCCCTGTGATGCCGCTGAGGAGGATTCTGCAGGTCGCCGTGGATGCTGGGGGACCATCAGGGGACCACCAGGGGATGAGGTGATATGTAAAATAAAATATATTTCAAAATCCGAAAACTCCTTTATCCGAAATGCTCGTGGTCCCAAGCATTTCAGATAAGGGATACTCAACCTGTACTACTACTACTACTACTACTACTACTACTACTACTAATAATAATAATAATAATAATAATAATAATAATAATAATAATAACTGAAGCACTGTTAATGAGCCCATACATTAACAAAATATTGCCAAAATCCTGTGTTTTGCAGATGAATGTGTCTTATGATCTGCAAAATACAACATGTTAAAAAATTCTGACCCAAAAATGTTTGGCATTGATGAGTTGGGTATTTCTAACACGTTGGATTTTGCCTTTCATTGCCTTTCACTGGCAAGATGGGGAATAAGCTATTAAAGTCGATATTTTAATAAACCCTTGGATAATAAAGTAGTTATACTGTAATCGTTACCTTCCACTTAATATACAGTTACCCCTGGCAACCACTGATTGATAGGAAATGTATTACGTAAACGCACGTATATTCATGCGCAGGATGCGCTGTTGCGTCTGAGACTCTCAATCATATTTTATACTATGCACATTTCTATATAAGTACACGAACAGCTCACCAATTACATTAATCGTATTACCCACTGATAATGATTAAAGCTGAAACTGCGCCCGAGACGCCAATTTGATTATAAAGAAATAATACACATACACATTCATTCGATTAAGAAGAGATCACGGATCTGACCCCGTGTCGTATTATATTGAAGTCCATAGTGGATGCAGGGGGTTACAGTATAACAAACAATGTATATATATAAACTAACGAGTAATACAGTACAGCTTATACATGGGAAAGTGACATTATTACAATGGATAGAAATGCAGGTACCGCTAACACCTAAGAACTAGCACATATAGTAAGTAAGTAAGTAGCCAGTAACAGCCAGCTAGGTAGCCAGTAACAGTACTGATATATATATATATATATATATATATATATATATATACTAGATGTACTCTAATGGGGGACACAGACATGGGCAACATATCATTACTGAGCTGTGCAGCACCCAGGCAGCCAATCAGCGGCGCCACATGGTGATTGCACCAGCCAGTACTGTACATATAGAACACAAAAGAACAGTACAGGGTACACAGAACTAGTCATAACACAATTAAAGCACAATTCTTAGTACACACTACAGCTGAGATATAAGGAAGTGAATGAGAATAGATGCAGGTATAGATTGTAGATGAGCTGTAGTTGAAATACAAGAAGAGTGCTGTGAGAACAGGAGGGAGGAGGGCCCTGCTCTAAGGAGCTTACAATCTAGAGGGAGGGGGATACAGACAGGTGACATGAGGTGCAGGTAAGGAGACCTGAGGCAAGAAGTAAGCCATGGCAGGGATGGTCAGGACACGAGGCACATAAGGCATATAATGAACAACAATTACTGTCAAGAGGAAGCAGAGACTTCACATGTTGAATCAGGGGATAACACAGACTAGATATCTCTAAGGTCATGTATAGTGATTGTTTCACTATACTGACCTTTGCGACTGTTGGCGGCAATTATAGCAAGTAATCTGAAGGGGTTTCACACAAACATAAAGAATCAAAAGGGGACATGTCATAAAGAATTACCCATTAATGTTTCATGTCCGACCTTCAGGGCTAACCCCCCTCATGGGTGAAATGGCCCCCCCATTGTTAACGCGAGGGGCGGCGGTATGCGTCCTCCGACCTCTTCATACCCCCACTATCCACGTTGGCGTAGAGTTGATTTTATATAGTGTGGCGAGCGCAGCGAGCCACCGAGCCCGAAGCATGGCGAGCGGACGCGTAATACATGTGAAGTAGTCCGCGTCCCCTCGCCACGCTTCAGGATCAGTGGCTCGCTGCGCTGGACACACTATATAAAATCAACTCCACGCCGACGTGGATAGTGGGGGTATGAAAAGTTCGGAGAACGCGTGCCGCCGCCCCTCAAGGGCTCGCTGCGCTCGCCACGCTTCGGGTTGACGTTGATAGTGCTGGTGGTGTTAATAATGGTTATTGGGGGCTCACGATTTTTTATCTCATGGATCTCATGGATCTCATGCATCTTATGGATGCATAAGATCCATGAGATGCATAAGATGAGATCCATACGATTAAAAAATCGTTTCAATTGTATTGATTGTATGTATGCCTTAATTAAGGCATACAATCAGTGAGACGGGCGCCGTGCTAGGAAAGCAGTACCAAATTATGTTGAAGACTGCAGTAACATTTAATATCTGCATTTTATCAACATATATTTAATCCTTTTTAGTCATTTCTAATTTATGTGCAAATTCTAGCTCTAAATATCACTGATTTTGGACCTTTACATTTGGTCTCTCTCTATCGATTTGTAATTGAAACTTATGTTTTTAATATTATGACAGGAAAATAAAAATCATGGACTTGCCTGAAGGAATTGTTAAGAAATGTAAGAAACTAGAATGTGTGTGATATAATTTCCACATAATTAGAAATATGGCATTCAACCTCTGTTTTTACAGGGAAAAAATATTTGTGCAGGATTAAAATGTTAAAACAAAAAAAGTAACTAACTGCATAACCATTATTTTTAAATAGCAGTGATACTGTAAGTTGATGAAAAACAAAAAATCTACCAATCTACATTTTTTTTGTAGCAATTTGTATAATGGTCCTGATTCAGATTTATTCATGCGTCTACTGGATCTTGCTTTACCTCGCAATTATTTTTTGTTTGACGAACATTTATTCGGCAGTGCTTAGGCGTGGCTATGGGGTCATGTGTTGCGACAAGTCTGTCTAATGTCTTTATTCATGAAGTTTAGCAGAACTTTCTTAATATATTGTAGACTATTATCACTACAGACATATACTGTATATTGTGGCAAATGCTCAATTATTTTAGTAATACCATTCAGGTGCATGAAAAGGAGGGGTAATACTGAGTAAATAAGAAATGCATGGTTTCCCTCAGTTCACTGAATGGTATTATTGACCAGCCTTGAACACTACATGATAATACAAATCATAGATATTGGTTACATATATTTGCACAAATGCAGGGCCGGACTGGCCATCTGGCCCTTCTGGCAAATGCCAGAAGGGCCGATGGCCAGGTGGACCGAATTTGACCTTTGCGAGCAGCTTCATTTGCATAATTGCATCATGATGTGGCTGTGTCATGACGCAATTAAGCCTCCGGTCTGAGCGCCGCGGGAGGGGGGAGTGCTGAGCCGTGCTGCTCCGGAAACACAACTCAGTAGGTGGAGGAGGCGGGGCTTGTCGCAGTGTCAGGCAATGCACCCACCTCCTGACAGTTGGGAGCTAGGGTCAACTTCAGTTGTGCTGGGAACTCGCTCAGCAGCGGCTGCAGCAGACAGCAGCACAAGAGAAGGCCGGGCGGCTACGTAAGCTAAGGGAGTTGGGACTATAGCAGCAGGGGAGGTGAGCCGTAAGCGGCAGCGGTGAGGTGGGTGGAGATGTTTAACTTTGTATGATGTGTAGCGTGTGTGTGTGGTGTATGAGGAAAGCAAAATAAGGCACTTACAAAAATGTTATTTAAAGCCTCAAAAAAGACAAATGATAATGTTTCAGCCCATAACAGACCTTTTTCAAAAGCAATAAATATGCTGGTGCTAAACACTATATATTTATTGCACTGATGCTGTGCTGTTGGTCTTCAGAAAAGTCATTTATGTACCGTGCACATTTGTTATTTATAAAAGCATTAAATACTTATTTTGTGCTATTGATTGCCCCACTTTGCTTCTATTACATCGATCTTTACTTCTGTGGTATTCAGGCTGAGTAGCACCCCCAATGTTTCTTGAAGATGCAAGTGCATACATACAAGTTTATATGTATACTGTGTGTGTGTATGTATGTATATATATATATATATATATATATATATATATAGGGGGGAGGGAGGATCAGCACTCCAGCAAAGAACCAGTCTGTATATTAATCAAGTGCCCGGGTGCCTATGAGGGGCATAGAATGCCAGATATAGCAAGGTGAGGACAAAGACACTCCAGGGTCTTAGTAGTAAATGAGGCAGACACAGGGCCCCCTTTATTAATAAGACCCTGGAGTGCCTTTGTCCTCACCTTGCTATATATATATATATATATATATATAAAGATCCACAGAAAGCCTGCACTCGCACAATTTTCAAATAAAGCAACCTTGGGGTGTTCTTTAGGGACCGCAAGCAATGCCTGTGTCCATTCACAGAAAAAGAGCCTACCATCGGTAGGTAAGAACACTCGCCAAACAACAACTGAAGTTACTCCTAGTTGTTTTTAAACATGAAATGCAAAGTCAAAAAAATGAAAATAAGGTAGTTTAACCTGTTTCTTTCAGTCCATCTGCCGACGTTTCGGTCAGCAACAGTGACCTTTGTCAAGGAATGGAAGTCAGGAGACAACAATGCTGCACAGTAATCAAGAGACAACGGGGCCAAATCCCAAGAGAGAGGAGGCCACACGCTGCAAACCCCTGTGTCCGGCTATAAATACCTGAATCTAATGCGGTGAATGGCGCCATTGCGTACTGCGTTTCCGGGCCTTGGAACGCAAGCCTTGGCTGCTTCCGGCCCTTGGAACGCAAATGTCGCACTTCCGGTATTTCCGGGAGTAGCGGCCAAGACAACGAAACTTAACAACAGAGCGGAGCAATGGGGAGACGGTGTCCGAGACAGTAGCACCGCGGCGGGTGCCTCCGTCATACCATCATCCAGTGGCAACTTAGTGAGGATTAGCATGCGCCGCGCTCATAGACTTTGTCAAGAGCTGCATTCAAATATACGGGACAATCATAATAGCGTTCAATAACCATGGTGACGGGGGCGGATCCACAGCGGGAGTGTCCTCCCCCTCACCAATAAATCGTTAAGGGGATATGTTACCAGGTATAAGCCGGGCACTTGATTAGACTGGTCGGTGACCCACGGGGGACACCGCCATCACCAGTGAATTGCAAATAAACACAAACAAATAAAAATATAAATGTACACACAAATATATGGGAACAATGCGGGTGGATGAACATGTACAACAAATGAAGACATGGGAATAAATTCACAATCCAGCAGCAGCTGCGGACCCGTTGGTTCATACAGCTGAGTGTGTCAATGATGAAAGGGTGGGTGCTGAATTGTGGTTTGTATGTTAAGTTTAAGTTATTTATATTGAATAACAAGTGATTAACAATATTTTAATATTTTAATCTGATTGAAATATTCCTTGTTGATTGGTGTCATGTCTACTCTTATAAACTTTGTGAAACACCAAAAGAGAGCTTATTGTTGTTTTACTTATTACTTTAGATTTTGTTATCTAATTATGATTTATGTTCTGAACAAAAAATTTTTTTATATAGTTTGTTTTTTGTACAATTTTTTACTGTTATGTTTTTTATCACTTTTATAATTTTTTATATAATTTTTTAATTTTTGTTTTTTTGTTTTTTATTTTATATTTATTTAATGGTTTTATATCTTTTGTTTTTTATTTTTATTTTAATTTAGTGCTTTTAATGTGGTGTTTTTTGATATGTGTGTATGTTGGTGGGAGTACATCAGACATTTCTGTGGTCATGAATCACTAAGAAGACCAGGGAAGCCCGACGCTGGCCCGGTCAAACAACAAGAGAAACAAGAAAACATACATGTGGTAAAGTGCGTGTACCAACATGCCCAGGTGAACATCCAATGACATCTTACCCACTGCTGAACAATCACCAATGATATATACTAATACCAAATGTTGAATAATGAATAATCAACAATCAACAATCAATAATCAATGGTCCTGCCAAGCAGCCACACATGGAGCAACTGAGCTAGGAATCTCCACCGGCCGGTGTCAACTGGACACACCAAGCCAACCTGACTCACGTGTTAGTGACACCACAAGTCATAGTGTAGAGCAACCAATGACTCAGGGACGTTGACCCTCAGGGTCAAGAGCCAACGTTCTTGAACATATTTAACAGTATCAGACCATTTCAACACCAGTGGGTACAGTTCACTGGCGTGCATGACATGGGGACCCCTCCCCCCCGATGAACTGTCAAGCTAGCGCAAAAAAAATGAAAAAGAGTTAGTTTCGTTCAAACCCCGGGGTGCTAGAGTGTCTAGTCGGTGGATCCACCTTGCTTCAACTTTCTTCAGAAGTAATGTCCAGTCGCCACCTCTTTTCGGCTGAGGAACCCAGTCAATCAGTCGACATCTCAAACTTGGTACTTGGTGTCCAAGATGCAAGAAGTGGCGTGGCACGGGTTGGTCTGTCTTGTTAGTGTCCAGTGCTACACGGATGCTTCTCCTGTGGTTGGCCATTCTTTCGCGGAAGCACCTAGTGGTCATCCCGACATATGCCAAACCACAGGGACATGTGAGCATATAGATCACGTGATCCATGCGACAGTGTAATCTGAACCTGATGGGGATCTGTTTTCCCGAATGAGGGTGTGGGAATGAGGACCCAACAAGCATCGCGCTGCAGGTGGTGCACCCACTACAGCGGTAGCAACCAGGTTTTTGGCTGTGTAACCACGTGATGTTGGATGGAGTTTGTGGGTTTAGCGTGGGTCTCATCAAGAGCTGTTTTAAATTTGGGCCCCGTCTATAGGCCATCATGGGTGGGCCGTAGTCTTGGAGTTTTAAGGATTTGTCTGTGGACACCAGCGGCCAGTGTTGACGCAGACTGTGCTGGACTTTATGTGAGAAGTGGTCAAATGTGTTGGTGAACATCATCCGTTTGCGGCCCTGTGAGGGATCTACTCGAGTCCTAGTCATGTTATTCTTGGCCTTCCGCAAACATCTTTCGACCACAGTGTTGGAATAGCCCCTTTCTCTAAATTTGGGAGACATCTCTCCGAGTTGTTCTTCCAGAGTGCTGTTGTCAGAATTGTTCCTTATAACACGCATAAATTGCGACACTGGTAGATTTTCCTTCAGTGCTGGTGGGTGCTGACTGGTAGCCGCCACCAGTCAGCACCCACCAGCACTGAAGGAAAATCTACCAGTGTCGCAATTTATGCGTGTTATAAGGAACAATTCTGACAACAGCACTCTGGAAGAACAACTCGGAGAGATGTCTGCCAAATTTAGAGAAAGGGGCTATTCCAACACTGTGGTCGAAAGATGTTTGCGGAAGGCCAAGAATAACATGACTAGGACTCGAGTAGATCCCTCACAGGGCCGCAAACGGATGATGTTCACCAACACATTTGACCACTTCTCACATAAAGTCCAGCACAGTCTGCGTCAACACTGGCCGCTGGTGTCCACAGACAAATCCTTAAAACTCCAAGACTACGGCCCACCCATGATGGCCTATAGACGGGGCCCAAATTTAAAACAGCTCTTGATGAGACCCACGCTAAACCCACAAACTCCATCCAACATCACGTGGTTACACAGCCAAAAACCTGGTTGCTACCGCTGTAGTGGGTGCACCACCTGCAGCGCGATGCTTGTTGGGTCCTCATTCCCACACCCTCATTCGGGAAAACAGATCCCCATCAGGTTCAGATTACACTGTCGCATGGATCACGTGATCTATATGCTCACATGTCCCTGTGGTTTGGCATATGTCGGGATGACCACTAGGTGCTTCCGCGAAAGAATGGCCAACCACAGGAGAAGCATCCGTGTAGCACTGGACACTAACAAGACAGACCAACCTGTGCCACGCCACTTCTTGCATCTTGGACACCAAGTACCAAGTTTGAGATGTCGACTGATTGACTGGGTTCCTCAGCCGAAAAGAGGTGGCGACTGGACATTACTTCTGAAGAAAGTTGAAGCAAGGTGGATCCACCGACTAGACACTCTAGCACCCCGGGGTTTGAACGAAACTAACTCTTTTTCAATTTTTTTGCGCTAGCTTGACAGTTCATCGGGGGGAGGGGTCCCCATGTCATGCACGCCAGTGAACTGTACCCACTGGTGTTGAAATGGTCTGATACTGTTAAATATGTTCAAGAACGTTGGCTCTTGACCCTGAGGGTCAACGTCCCTGAGTCATTGGTTGCTCTACACTATGACTTGTGGTGTCACTAACACGTGAGTCAGGTTGGCTTGGTGCGTCCAGTTGACACCAGCCGGTGGAGATTCCTAGCTCAGTTGCTCCATGTGTGGCTGCTTGGCAGGACCATTGATTATTGATTGTTGATTGTTGATTATTCATTATTCAACATTTGGTATTAGTATATATCATTGGTGATTGTTCAGCAGTGGGTAAGATGTCATTGGATGTTCACCTGGGCATGTTGGTACACGCACTTTACCACATGTATGTTTTCTTGTTTCTCTTGTTGTTTGACCGGGCCAGCGTCGGGCTTCCCTGGTCTTCTTAGTGATTCATGACCACAGAAATGTCTGATGTACTCCCACCAACATACACACATATCAAAAAACACCACATTAAAAGCACTAAATTAAAATAAAAATAAAAAACAAAAGATATAAAACCATTAAATAAATATAAAATAAAAAACAAAAAAACAAAAATTAAAAAATTATATAAAAAATTATAAAAGTGATAAAAAACATAACAGTAAAAAATTGTACAAAAAACAAACTATATAAAAAATTTTTTTGTTCAGAACATAAATCATAATTAGATAACAAAATCTAAAGTAATAAGTAAAACAACAATAAGCTCTCTTTTGGTGTTTCACAAAGTTTATAAGAGTAGACATGACACCAATCAACAAGGAATATTTCAATCAGATTAAAATATTAAAATAATGTTAATCACTTGTTATTCAATATAAATAACTTAAACTTAACATACAAACCACAATTCAGCACCCACCCTTTCATCATTGACACACTCAGCTGTATGAACCAACGGGTCCGCAGCTGCTGCTGGATTGTGAATTTATTCCCATGTCTTCATTTGTTGTACATGTTCATCCACCCGCATTGTTCCCATATATTTGTGTGTACATTTATATTTTTATTTGTTTGTGTTTATTTGCAATTCACTGGTGATGGCGGTGTCCCCCGTGGGTCACCGACCAGTCTAATCAAGTGCCCGGCTTATACCTGGTAACATATCCCCTTAACGATTTATTGGTGAGGGGGAGGACACTCCCGCTGTGGATCCGCCCCCGTCACCATGGTTATTGAACGCTATTATGATTGTCCCGTATATTTGAATGCAGCTCTTGACAAAGTCTATGAGCGCGGCGCATGCTAATCCTCACTAAGTTGCCACTGGATGATGGTATGACGGAGGCACCCGCCGCGGTGCTACTGTCTCGGACACCGTCTCCGCATTGCTCCGCTCTGTTGTTAAGTTTCGTTGTCTTGGCCGCTACTCCCGGAAATACCGGAAGTGCGGCATTTGCGTTCCAAGGGCCGGAAGCAGCCAAGGCTTGCGTTCCAAGGCCCGGAAACGCAGTACGCAATGGCGCCATTCACCGCATTAGATTCAGGTATTTATAGCCGGACACAGGGGTTTGCAGCGTGTGGCCTCCTCTCTCTTGGGATTTGGCCCCGTTGTCTCTTGATTACTGTGCAGCATTGTTGTCTCCTGACTTCCATTCCTTGACAAAGGTCACTGTTGCTGACCGAAACGTCGGCAGATGGACTGAAAGAAACAGGTTAAACTACCTTATTTTCATTTTTTTGACTTTGCATTTCATGTTTAAAAACAACTAGGAGTAACTTCAGTTGTTGTTTGGCGAGTGTTCTTACCTACCGATGGTAGGCTCTTTTTCTATATATATATATATATATATATATATATATATATATATATATATATATAATATCTATATCACGGATATGAAAACCCCCCTTTACAAATCCTGCATTTGCCCCTGCACTGGACTGATGTCTCATAGGTGAGAGGGGGCAGTTCCAGTGTTTGGCACAGTGTGCATTGTGTGTGCATATATGAGGCTATGTTTATGTGCATATCGGGCTTTTTTGCATATTTGGACTAATATGAACATATTTGGCTGTATGTATATAGCCATGATGTGTAATGGGCATTATGGAAGCGGTACATCTGTCAGAACAGACTTAGGTCTACAGTCATTAGGTCGACCCCGGAAGGTCGACTGGCCCCAAGGTTGACAGGGTTAAAGGTCGACATGGGACAAGGTCGACAACTTGACCCGAATGTTGACACAGTTGACTTGGACACAGTTGGAGTTGAACCGCAGCCCCTCGCATCGCTCGCTTCGCTCGCAATGCTTCGGGCACACTATTTTATTCTCCCACCATGCTCTAGTGAATGGTAGGGCATGAAATACCGCCTGTCGGCACATGTCGGCTCAAAAAACTGTGAAAAACTCATGGCGACCTAATGACTGTCGACGCAAACCCATGTCGACATTGGCCCATGTCGACCTTAAGTCATGTCGACATTGACCCATGTCGACCTTTAACCTTGTCACCCTTGGGGCCAGTTGACCTTCCGGGGTCGACCTAATGACTGTCGACCTAAGTCTGATCTGACAGATGACCGTTTCCCGGGCATTATGGTGTGTTTCATAGTGTGTAATGCCTCCTTTTCATGATACCACACTCCTTTTTCGCCGCGCAAGGGTCCCACCTGCTTCAGGTGGGGCTGTGTGCTCAAAATGCCAGGGCCGATTTCTGGTCCCTGTCCGGCCCTGCACTAAAGGATGATTTAAGCCCCAAGCAGTCAAGACCTCAATGTATACTGGGGGACCCTAGTGTTATATCTAGGTGCAGGGTGTGGCACCCCCAAAAAAAACAGCATAAGCTAGAAACCCCAAAGCAGCACACCAGCAAAAATAGTGTTAAGAAATATTAGTGATATTAGTATTATCACAACATTGACAATATTTATCTTTTTTTGATCTGTTACCCAACAAGAAATAATTAAATCAATGCACCACATCAATCAGAAGGATGAATCCATCAAATTTACTTACATTTATGAAGTGATCATTTATTTGGATGTACAGATAACAGTTACTGCTAATAATTAGTTATTCACTATTCACTACGGTAAAGACAGGGATAGAAATACAATCTTATCAGGAGAGTCACTATTCTCCATCTTTGAAGTGGAGTTTCCTGTACTCTCAATTTTTGTGTGTTTTACAGATTTTCAGTAATCGGGATAATGCCAGTGCACACATGGACCAGATGATCCGGAAATTTGTGATTAGGGGCTACCCTGTAAAACCTCTAAAATTAAAAGTATTATCTGATGATGAAGATTGTAAAGAGATTGGTGACTATTTCTTACATCCTGGTACAGGTAAAAAGATCTTGATCAAATATCCATTGACATGCACAAGCAAACATGTTTTATACTATATTTAATGCCCTGGAATACTTTTATCTGTGGGTAAAACCTCAAGACAATTCAAAGAGCACATTGAGCTGCACAGATGGAACATTTGTGCTGCCGTGCTGTAGGGACTGTCACCAAAGTTTGGCTGCAATCCACAATAAAATGATAGACTTAATTCCCCCAAATACAAGTGGAGATGATAGGGGACAGGTTTTACTCCAAACCAAATCAAAAGGGATTTATTGATTACAAACTGTTAAAGCTTTGGGTTTAAACAAGACGTTGTCTTTCATCAACTGCTTGTAATTTATTATTTAGTCTATGATATACAGTAGTCCTAACCCTATTAATCAAGCTATTGTGCAATTTTACAAGTTTCTGGATTCACCTAGTGCTGACATTTTTGGTTTATTAGTTATCACTTAGGTGACGGTTCACAGTATGGCACGTCGACACATTGGTAGGACCATGATGTCATTGGATCTCAGCGGAGAGTCAAGGTTGGAGCATTCTGCATGGGGTGTATGCACTTATAAGGTATTCATATGTTTTGTTTGTATGGCAACAATTTATGGTCTTGAAAAAAAGAGATTGTCCTCTGAAACACTGACCATTAACTACCTTTGGCCATGTGTCACTAATTTCATTTCGATGAGAGTCTCTTTGAGTGCATTCCACTGTGGATTGTATGGGTGTGGTATGCGCCTCCGACAGTGGGGATCCCGACAGTCAGTATCCCGACATCGGGGTCAAGCGCAAAGAAATCCCTTGTGGGTTCACTGCATTCGCCACACTGCGGGCCCAATGGCTCGCTACAGTCGCCACAGGTTCTGTTCTTTCTCTATGGGGGTCGTGGACCCCCCACAAGGCAGAGTAGCCCCTGTGTCTCGGTATCCCCCCTGTACTCTGGTTTCTTCTCACAAAAAAAATGTATACTGGTACGGGAATATAAACTCCACTGGGGCATGGACTGATGTGAATGTTCAAATATTCTCTGTAATGTATGCGCTATATAAATAACTGGTAGTAGTAATAATCTCTTATATATTTAGCCAGATCTGTCACTCATCCCCTGTGTGTATAACGTTCCGGCCCAGCGGATACACAAACCCGCCCCTTCTAGGGAAAAGACCAGTGTTCTATGTGTATAACATTCCGCCCAGCGGGATACACAATCCCGCCCCCCCTAGGGAAAGGACCAGTGTAATACACACCACCACCCCCTTCACATCACCTCCCCCCAGCCCAGCCAGGGCTACAGCTACCATTACTCCCCAGCCACACACACACACCCCGCGACCCCCCTCCTGCGATTCCCCCCCCCGCGCGGTTTATGGCACCCACCCACACACCCACCCCCTCCGCACCCCCCTCCCGTGATTTGCGGACCCCCGGCGATCCCCCTCCCGCGATTCGCGGGCCCCCGCGCCCCCCTCTCCCACAATTCACAGCCCCACTCCCACCCCCCTCCCGCGATTCGCGGACCCCCACAACCCCCTTTCATGATTCCTGGACCCCCGCAACCCCCCTTCCCGTGATTCATGCCACCCCCGCGCCCCTCCCATGATTCGCAGACCCCCGCAACCTCCCTTCCTGCGATTCATGCCACACACCCCCCCCACGGCACCTTCACGCCCCCTCCCGTGATTCGCGGACCCCCACGACCCACCCCTCTGGCGATTCGCACCCCCTTCCCTCGAGTCATGGACCCCGCGACCCCCCCTTCATGGGATTCATGCCCCTCCCCCCTGCGATTCATGGCACCCCCGCGCCCTCCCCGCTCCTGCGATTTACGGACCCCCACAACACCCCCTCACGCAATTTACGGACCCCCCTTCCCGCAATTCACGCCCCCCACCCCCGCGCTCCTCCCCTCTCGCAATTTTCGGACCTCTCTTTCCCCTCGCGATTCCCAGACCCACACACCCCGCCCTCACACAATTTGCTGACCCATCTGGCCCCCTTCCCGCAATTCCCCCCCCCCCAGCAGCCCCCCGCAACCCCGCTCCCGCATTTCACGGACCCCCGTAAGAATGGGGGATCCTGTACCGCCACAAGAAGGTGCCGCCCCTAGGTGGGAAACCGGCCCTGGCTGCCGCGCTACAGGTTCCCCCACTGCCAGAAGCCAGAAGTATCCCCACGGTCCTCTGCACCAGAGCCACAACATTTACCAATGTCTTGCCCAGATACCACTATTATACAGCCTCCTGCTCTCATGCACCCTCACTTCCTTCCAGTGGGAGGAGATGCTCACCCACTGCCGGGAGCTGCATACTGTCCCCCACCCTCCTCCAGTTCTAGGGATGCCCATCGACCATCAATTATTTCAAATCATCGATGGTTTATGGCCAATGTTGAATACTTTTCCCATCGATGTGGGAGGACTAGATGGTTTCCCTACATCGATGACAAAGGAGAACCGATCAAGTTTAAAAATTTTTTAACTGGGACACAGAGCATAGCTCCGCCTCCCCCCCCCCACCCCACACCAGAAAGTCCCGTGCTCTGTGTACCCGGACACAGAGCATAGCTCTGCCCCCCCACCCCACACCAGGAAGTCCCACCACCATGTTCTGATTGACCCACGGCCTATTCAGTCAGATATAATGGATGACCATCGATAGCTATAACAATCAATGGTTATCCAAGTAATATTTTACTACTATCGATGGCAGGGTGCAAAATCGCCATCAATGCCAACCATCGATGGCGTCTGCACCAATGGCCATCCCTACTCTGCAACAACCAAAAACCTTTACTACCCCTCATGCCCACACAACCCTATCACTGCCCTGCCTCCTGTTCTCCTGCCCCATAACGTCCGCCAGTGGGGACCCGCTCACCCTGTGTTGCCCACATTCCCCTATCATGCTTTACCACCCAGCCTCCTGCTCTCATGCACCCTAACTCCCACCCAGTAAGAGGAGACACTGACGCAGGCTCACCGTCCTGTACTCCTGTGCTGCCACGCTGGACCCTCACCCACTGGCAGAAGCTGCACAGTGTCCCCCACCCTCCTCTTTAGTCCCCCTTATGCCCACACACCCCTATCACTACCCAGCCTCCTGTTTTCCTGTGTCGTGACCTCCGCCAGTGGGGAGCCGCTGACTCAAAAACACCCTACTATACTATTGCACACACACCTAAACAACATGCACACACACACACCCACACCCACAAATGTCACTGTACCCTCCACACTATCAATGTACATCTTACTCTGTAACGGCTGTTTAATTAAACAAAACAATACACACCCCCTTCCAAATCATATGCTCTCTATTTAACACATTTCACCTATAACTCAAGTTGCAATACAGGCCATGTTTCATACAATTCTAACCATATTTCTCACAATACAAAAGTTCACAAATAAAGGGGCGCAGCCCCTTACGCCGGTGTGAAGAGCGCCCGTAGGGCGCGATGAATCAACTAGTAATAATAATACTCTTTTATGGATAACACTATAGGAGCACATGTGAAATATAGAAAAATAAGTGTATTCACAGTCAAATACCCATAGTGAAAAACAATCCTTCAATCAAATGAATTAGATTCTCTAATAAACTGATTCTAAATAGTGATTCTAAAATCAGTTAATAGCGCAATTATCAGCTATAATATATGAATAGTGAATAGCAGGGCCGGACTGGGACTAGAAATCGGCCCTGGCATTTTGAGCACACAGGCCCACGAGAAGTAGGCGGGACCCTTGCGCGGCAAAAAGGGGGCATGGTCTTGTGAAAAGGAGGCATGGCATCAGAAAAAGGAGGCATTACACATTATGGAACACACCGTAATGCCCAATACACATTATGGCACACACCGTATTGCCCATTACATACAAGGCTACACACCATAATGTCCATTACAAAATATAACACAATCCGTTATGCCCATTACACATGGCAAACACTGTAATGCATGCCCATTACACATTGTACCTTTGGAACCGTTCACTGAGATACATCTACTTAGGGTAATTCCTGGTTCATGGAAGTATGCTTAATATATCATATGCTTTTCAGGGTCCTCCTGACTTAGCACTACATAACTACAAGTCCCATCAGTAGGGTCTACTCTGACTAGTGTCTAACAATGTAAAAGTTCCCTACAAGCAGAAAAATAATAAAAAAATCTACACTCATGCCACATCAAGTGAAAGATTAGCTTTCTAACTGGTACCGTTTAACAAAATAAATGCACTGTAATAGCAGTGAATGTCAATGGCAATAGTTCTTCATTGGGCCCTGTTACCTGTGTGTTCTGCTCGTAGAGTTGCAGCAGAAGCAGCAACAGCCAGCCAGTCAGTCGGAGATTTGGAGAGGTGCGTAGGGACAGGCAGGGCACTGGACATGCACACAGCACATGACAGGAGGAATGACAGTCACAGGACCTGACCACTGGACCTGTCTGTGTTAAGATTTTGCATGGCCGGCCCCTCAGCGTGTCCCGCCCGTGCAGATAGGGAACTTGAAGGTGGTGCAGCAGCATCACGACATCATGGTCACTGTCCACGTAGCTCCCCCCCATCTGTGCCGCTCAGAGCGGAAGGCTCAGTTGCGGTCTCGTAATGACATCATGACGTAACTATGCAAATTAAGTGGCCATTCAGTACAGGCTGAAAACCAGGATTTGGTGCTCACAGGTTAGAAATATACTGTATATACCCGAGTATAAGTCGACCCGAATATAAGCCAAGGCACCTAATTTTACAACAAAAAACTGGGAAAACATATTGACTCAAGTTGGACCCCCGCTCGAGTATAAGCCGAGGGGGGCTTTTTCAGCATATATGGTATATGGAGAAAATCGGGCCAGAAGTGCCAGGTGGTCAGTCTGGCCCTGGTGAATAGGTAGATACAGTCTAGAATCTAATAAGAGTACAGTACTAAGCGTTAGCTGGGGGAAACACTTCTGCTTTTGACCCATGTGCTGTATAACAGTAAATAGATTAAAGAGAGTTAGAGACCTCCAACACTGAGATGATGGAAATCTTAGTAATGCAGGCTTCTGTTGTCCCTGCCTCTGTATTTATTATGTGAATCCTGATTCCTGACTACCACCTGGCTTGCTGTTGTATAAACACCTCAGGTACTACAATTCAACTTTTTGGACTTTACTCTACACTTTAAGTGTAAATTCAAAATATTCTTATTTTTTAAATACCCCAGGTGCAATGAACACACCTAGTGGTGCAAGTGTGCCCCTGCTGACATCACAAAGAGAAAAGGAACATAATAAAGATCTCTCAGTAAGATAAAATAAAGGTCAGCCATACGATGATATATAACATTCTTTTAATAAAACTAAAAAAAAAAAATAGACAGGGAAAAGATAGCCCTGTGTTTGGAACATATCAAGCACTCATTTATTTCAGACTTCAGGAATGCAATTTGCAGCACTTTTCTGTGCATGCGGCTAACCATCACCGAGCAGAATAGCAAAGTTTTGACCAAAGGAATCAATTTTTAAAAATGATTGTGAGTGTACTCATTGCTTTGAAACTTTCTTATCAGTATCAGAACAGTTATCAGAGTGCTACTCTATCCTACCTACCTGTTGCTATTGATTTTATTACCTGGTGCTGGATTCATTTCAATTACACATAGCTTTTAAAGGTAATGCCTCCCCCAAGCTTTAGCAAGGAACAACATGACATATCTATCATTAAAAGAATGGGGTGTAAGAGAGAGATGACAACGAAAATTGTATAACCAAACAGGCATTGATACACTGCACTGACCACAATACTTATACAATGTGGTCCCATACCTCTTTTCTCTCAAGCTACAGAAGTGATGCATGTAATAGAACAGTGATGTAACTAGACATTTTGGTGCTCTGTGCAACAAAGGGAATTTGTGCACCCTCACCACCCCTACTCAAAACAGGGACAGTGCATGTGGCTTCACGGGGAAGGGCCAATATGAAACCAACCTTGTTAGGGGTTGGAAATGGGGGTGCTTAGTATGAGTGGTTTCTAATCAGCTGCTTAAAACAGATTAGTTAGACCTGCAAATGTGTAACAGAAGAAGAAACAAGGTGCAGCACTAATAAAAAATATTTGAGTATATAATTGGATGATCTTTACATAAATATTTTTAATTAGCAATAAAGGTAAAATTACTTGATGAAGTAAATGGCCATAAAAAAGAACATTAAAAAACAATTCTAATAACAATGCCTGCATCCACATTATATGCAGCATGAAATGGAGAGTCCATTCCTATTGATGCCCAGATGTTACAGTATATATATATATATATATATATATATATAATGTATATATAGTACAGAGGGTGGTTCGGGTGTTGCGCTAATGAAGTAAAATACCAAGCTGCAACTCTGAAGTGTCCCTCCTGTATAGTGAAGGACACAGACAAAGAACTATGAAAAAGAATGATCAGAGTTCACTTCAACTGTACCACCTAACGTTAATAAATATACATCATGATTATACAATCAGTGATTTTCCATAGACGATTTCAGATGTTCAACAATGAGACGTAGACTTCGTATTCTCTTTATAAAAAAATCCCATCGCGTTTCGTCAACATGTCTTCATCAGGGGCCATGCAAAATATAAATTCGGATATCAGGTTTTATAACAATGGAGGTATTCCTTATACCGAGCAAAAATAAATAAATTCCAATTACCTAAAGGTGGTGAAGATAACCTCACTAAGGTAAGTCAAATTTCACTTTGGATGGATATAAGTTGAAGCCAATAAAGGACGTGAGTCAAATTACACTCTAGATAGACACAGGTTGAGGCCGTATTAATAAAGTTCACATTTTATATTCACAGCAAATGAGGGAATCACCCGTATTTAAAGCAAAGGAAAACATGGGCGAATCTCCCACAGCAGAAATCAAGCAGCTATCTCCTCTGGAGGTTGAATGTAAAGATCATCCAATTATATACTCAAATATTTTTATTATGGCTGCACCTTGTTTCTTCTTCATGGGGAAGGGGTGTGGCCACATAATAGTACCTATTCACATTAGACCACACAGTTGTGCCACTTGTACACACTGCGCCAGGTAGACCACTTCTACACGTTGCTCCAGGTAAAGTCATGTGACATCAGCTCAGGCCCTGATTAGCCTGTTTTTATCGTAGCTACCGAGTAAGTCCTGGGCTACGCACAGACTTCATGCACTGTAAAATCATTAGATTTTCACAAGCCCTGGTAAGCAATTTTCAGGCTTGCACAGGGCGGGATTTCACTGGTGGGGTGGTGTATACCTTATAGCAGGGCCCTGCAAATTAGCAGCCATGTGATCAGGTGTTAATTATGTCAAATGTGTTTTCAGCTATTACCCTTATTCACTGAAGTTATTCAAGAGATGCTACAGTATCAATGCCTGGAGAGATCCTCTTCTGTCCCCCAAAAATCCCAGTGCATTTAAAGAGAGGGCACTGACCACAAGGAGTGCTCTCACTTTGTATTTCTCTACAATAATAAACGACACATGCAAGCTCATAGTTCTTAGGCAATGCATTGGAGTTGACATTAGAGTCTTTGTAGAGTGCTATTTTATGGAGATTGAGTATCCAAGCAACAAAATTTGCTATATTTAATTTAGAACTACTAATCCATATCAGAGTGTATCTGTCTATTCTCTGTGTTTTTACAGACTTATTGACCCAGTATGACCCTGCATATAGTTTTTACTTTATGTTTTTTGGGTTTTTTTGTGCGTCCTATAGTGAGTAGCTCAGTAGGGAGAAATGGTTTTACAACCAGAAAAAAATGAAGGACAAGCAACTTCTTGTGCAATGGGTTTTGTGTATTGCAGACATCAATATGGCATATACAATGTTTCTAGTAATTAACTTGAATATAGCTTCATTTTCAGGCCTTTTTATTAATGTACAAAATGAGATACATATTTGGAAAACATTTTTGTGGAATTCAGGCACCAGTTAGCATTGGGACTATATTAGAGATATCTGTGGTTGTCCCTCTATTTTCCTATGCATCAGTAGACACTATAACTTTTTATTAGGACCGTGAATGTATTTATTGTAGTTAAGTATCCTCTTTACTTGAGTAGCTCCAAATAGTTTAGTTTTTTTCCAAGCTAGGGTTTGGTAGCCCTACATAGTGTTAGCCATTGTGGCCTATAGTCTACATTTTGCCAAATCTTTTTGCATTTCCAGACCCCTCTACAGGAGCCCACAGTTGCTATGTACGGCGCTGCGGACACTTTGCGGCGCCTTATAAATAAACGTACTACTACTACTACTAGCACATTCCTGACTTCTGCTGGCCCTATCACCAAACATGTGAAATCATGTACGGCAGTATGTACTGCAGGGTACATGCCCAGACACTCAGAACTGCCCTATAGCAATGCTAGTAGCCACAAGGTTCTGTTCCGGGCATACCACTAACCAGTGGGGCAGTGATGGTGCGACCCACTGAGTCCTGTACCCTGGGTGTTACTGCCACTTGCTCAGCCCTTCATACCAGGCTCAATGGCAGTAACACAGCTGTAAAGAGGTAGCAACTACTATTTTTGTCTTCTTATTGCAAAAATACTTTGCTAAATTGGCCAAAAAAATGATTCTCATCACCACAATATGTAATAATAAGAGAGTTTTCTAGGGACTCAATGCTAACTGTGATACAAAGGTCTCTTGCGCATGTGCATACCCCCGGATCGAACGCAATCAGCGAGTTTTATGGGTGCGCCCACAAAAACGGTGGGTGTGCCCATGGAAATGCTGGGTGGACACCTAAGAATGCAGGCGTGGCCCTGCCTGTTTAGGGCGGGCAGATGATGTCACATGACATCAGGACCCGCCCCATTTCTGCCATCATTTCTGCCAAGTCCAGGCTTACTTTTATCGTGCGAAGAGAGAAAAAATCATTCGATGGTGAGCGACAAACAGAATGATTCTTGCTCTGTGTGGCCGCATGCGAGCAGATGTGTACACATCCACTCGCATCATGTCATGGGCAAGCTGGTCTGAATTACCCTCTTTTGTTTCAACTCAACTCTGCTAATATTACAGCATAATGGTCACAACTGTATATAACAGGGGTGGCCAACCCACGGCTCTCGAGACGCAAGCGGCTCTCCCCTTTGTAAAGTGCAGCTCCTGCTGCCCGCCGCCCACCGTCCGTCCCCGTTCCCTATCACCCACTGCCAGTTCCCCGAATCCCTTCTCCTTCTGAGGGGAGGAGAGCGAGCATCACGCATCTCTCCTACCCCTCACTGTGCATCCTTGTGACTGGGCTGTCCGCCAATCAGAACTCGTGGGCCGGCAGCCAATCAGGAGCTGGCCCGCAAGCTTTTGATTGGTGGATGGCCCAGTCACAGGGAAGTCAGGGGGGAAGGAGACGCACGCTGTGCTCTCCTCCCCTTGGTGACATGACAGGACTGCAGGGGGACGCCAAACTGTCCTCTCCCCGCCAGGCAGCTCACAACGGTGAGTGCTGCTGCTGGGGAATTAGCACTGTGGGGGCATAGCAGATTGTGACACTGTGGGGGCATAGCAGATTGTGGCACTGTGGGGGCATAGCAGTTTGTGGCACTGTGGGGGCATAGCAGTTTGTGGCACTGTAGGGGCATAGCAGTTTGTGGCACTGTGGGGGCATAGCAGATTGTTGCACTGTGGGGGCATAGCAGTTTGTAGCACCAGCTTTCTGGGGGCATACCCATGGGGGCATACCCAGTGCTGTGGGGGACATACCTGTCACCGTGGGAGCATATGTGTATCTGGCACTATTGGGGGCATATGTATATATATGGCACTGCACTATTGGAGGCACATGTGTATCACACCCACCCAAGGGGTCAAAATAGACCATGCCCCTTTTTTGGTCACGGCGCCTTCGGCGTGCGCATGTTGTTGGCTCTTCAGCTTGACTACAGATATTTATTGGCTCTTTACCTCTGACCAGTTGGCCACCCCTGGTATATAATATTGGTTGATATCTGCTTATCCTGTCCTTAAACAACTTGGTACTTCTGTAACATTTCTAAGTCTGCATGCAAGTAAAGCTTGCTTGTGAAAATAAACTTGCTTTATTTCATCTGAAATGTAGGCATTATGAAACAGGAACTGCTTTGCAGTTAAAAGAAGAAAAGATTCTACTTTGTTCTTTCTTTTCAGCTCAGCTGTACAATTTATTTTCGTCCTGGCAACAGATTTTAAATCTCTTTGCCTGCTATTTTTTTTTTTTCATGGGAACCGTTTGGTAAGTGCCGACATTAGAGCTGACAAAGCTTTGTGTGTGTGTTTTTTTTCTCTGCCTGGTTTCTGTGTCTGTGTGTGCAGGCATGCATTCATTAATGTAATTCCTCAACACTGAAAAAGAGAGTATCATAAACCATGGAGGAAAGGGGAAAAACACCCTCATAAATATTTAGATTCTCCAGTCTACCTTCCAAATCAGTGGAGAAAAGGCCGTATTTACTAAGGCCTTGGACTAAGTTCATCTGCATGTGAATTAATAGGGGGGGTTCAAAAGGATGAAAAGGTGGTACAAAGCAGAATACAAATGGTCTCTATGGGGTCATCTATCTTGTTCTTGTCAATACAATCTTAGTCACACTCTTGACTATTTTCTGCACATGGCTAAACAGTCAGACTGTGCAATGTTGCAAATGATGTTCTCATTTTTGTTTCCGTTTAATTCTGTCATGCAGAGCTTCAGTGAACATCTTTAATAGCACACATTTTTCCAGTGGTAATAAATAAAATCTACTCTGTGTTAAACCTGCAGTTCATTTTAAAAAGACTTGCATGTTCCTGGCTCTTTGTACGTGGAGTAAACCTTCCGTTTATTAAATGTGTCATTATTTAGTAGTGTAATGTATAATTCTTTATTCTTGCTTATACATAGCGAGACATTTGACATCATGCAAAGTCATCATTTTGAAACACTTTGCAGAGGTTGACATTCAACTGCAAAGAGAAAAACACAGCATAATTATATAGACACAAGTGTTATTTTTGTCTGGCACACATTTCAGTGGCTTTTATTTATTAATTTCTCTTTTGGGTGGCATACTAAAGGATGAACACCTTGCATTTACCGACAGTGAATGGCTTCGGTAATAAATAGCACAAGAATTGTTCCTTTGGAAGCTGAAGGAGAGAATCATATTTGTTCATTATTTCAGTTACATTCGCTTTCCTTCCACGTACAAAATAAAATCTTCCTGTGGAATATATTTGGTATTTCACCATAACATTTAAAGAATTCTATACATCTGCAATCTATATAGGCAGGATGTCAGGTTTAAATATGTGATGCAAATGTTGCATCTTCCACATTTGATCAGCTTCCATCACTATTTTTTATTTACTAATATTTTATATTGATGCATAAAACATGAAATAAGGACATAGTAAAATAAGATTTGTGATGCTCAGGCTTGTAGACATTCCTGCACACTAAAGACTTTATCTTTTTCATAGAGCATGTGTCCATCTACTGTAGCAATGTTTTGTCCCATCTACAGTAGCTTTGCTATTCTGCCCTTCGCCTCTTTGATCGTTTCCAATTTAATAAACAGATCTATAAATCTTCAGGTAACATGATCAAGCTAGCATTCGTTTAGTTCTGTGCTTCATATAAAGAGAATACGTGTACGTTTCATTAAAGCACACAAACAATGTAGACGCCACACATTATTTTCAAATGAGTTTAATCAAAAACAAATTGCGGACTGCATGTTATATGAGCGTAACAGTGCATATTCCTTATGAAGTATCAAGATCCTTAGGGAAGAATTCATTCGCCATCCAGCCACTTATCTGACTGATTCTAGCAACACCTGCTGCACTTTATGTTGGCGCAATCTCACTTAAACGTGTTTAATGCCCCATAGGGTAGTGACCACTTGTAGGTAAATTAGGTTGGCTCAAGGGGGGTTTTGGGCAGAAAAAGGGGCAAATTGGGCTGCTGTTGCCAGCATTTAAACACGGTGGCAATGGAATTAAACCCATTCACCCATAGTTGCATTCCTCCCTTAGCCTATTTGTCCCACGTCCATGAGCATTTAATCCTTCCAGGAATGGACTCATAGCAAGGCAGTAAGTTATACACAGCAGTAACATTCAGGGAATTAATTGAGAAATATATTTTATTTGCTAAGGGAAACTATGTTATGCAGCAATGTACACTGAGAGGATCATGATACAAATAGATAATGTACAGTACTAAGACTGCTGGGGAAAGTGTGAATGGCTATTGCAAATCCAAATAATTCTAAGCCAACAATTCTAAAGCAGCCATTAATGACAAGCATTGCGGGGCCTAAGGTATAGATAAATACAGCTGATCTTTGCGATCATCTCCGATGCTTTTAGATGCCGCGCTGTGCATGTGCAGATGTGGGGTCCCAATAGATAAGACCAGGGCCGGACTGGGACCAGAAATTGGCCCTGGCCTTTTTGAGCACACAGGCCCACCAGTCGGAGGCGGGACCCACGCAGTGAAAAGGGGGTGTGGCCTCACAGACAGGAGGCGTGGCATCACAAAAAGGCGCATTACACATTATGGAACACACCGTAATGCCCATTACACCTTGTGGCACACACTGTTATGCCCATTACAGAATATGACACAATCCTTATGCCCATTACACATTGTGGCACATACCGTAATGCCCATTAAACATTGTGGCACACACCGTAATGCCCATTACACCTTGTGGCACACACACCAACACCGTAATGCCCAGCACAGAATAGGACACACACCATAATGCATTTCATTCAACATTATGCCTTTGTGCATCTACTTATGTAGTAAGTCCGTCCTGGTACATGGAATGGAAATATGCTTAATACATGATCATTCTTTCAGGGCACTCCTGAGGCTCCTGATTAACACTTTAGCTGGCCATCACACAATCACTGTCACTCAGTCTATAGAATAAAAATTACACTTTTTTTGCCCACTGCAGAACTACAAGTGACCCCTATAGGTTATTACAAGCTAGCAGGCAGTCTGTCAGTGTTTTAATTTAACTAAATAAAATAATGGGCCATGGGCATGGAAATTATTTCTGATGGCTGAGGCTGGGTGCAAATTTTTCCTGTCTCAAACTGTGCCACTGAGTGTCAGACGATTTAGACAAGAAATCTCACAGAGTCTGCAGTGTGGGTTGCAGGAAACTGCCTGAGGCAGTACTAGACTGTAGTAGCGATAAGTCAGAGGTTCAGAACTTAGGGTAGGGTAAGACAAGGGATAGGAAATAAGGACTAGACTAGTATTCAGTCATAGACAAAAACACTTACTATCAGCTGCCTTGCACTGTGAGACACTGGAACTCTGATTGGACAGAATCCAACTCTCCTACAATCACTGCACAGCTCGCTCTCTGCTTAAATAGCACTCCAGAACCACCCAGCCACTGTGGCGCCACCCTGCTGCAGATTTTCCCACCCGTGGGCAATAATGCATGACGTGATGTTGATCTGCAGGCTGCAGCCAAGACAGGAGCCGGCAGTGGGGCGGGCTCAGTAGCGTCCGCTGCGTCATGATGCTGCGGCGTCATGACGTAGGTATTGGTCATGAGGCGGGGGCTGGGCGGTGCACTGTCTGTCAGTGTCTGCGCCGGCGGCCGGACTTAAAACAGGACGGGCTTGAGATTGGCTGCCACGGCGTGATGACACCATGACGCTGCAGCATCAGGATAAGCGGCATATAGGGAAGAATTAAGATGAGCAGGGCTGCCTCCTTGAATATACAGCCGGGACGGTCTCTCTCAACAGAGCGGCCGCCACATCATGATGCGTCGGCGTCATGACATCAGTATGCAAATGATGCGGCGGCCACTATGATGGACTGGGAAGGTGGCAGCGGGCGGACACAACTTTTACTGCATTACTGCAGCACAATATCGGCCCACAGGTCTATCGGCCCTGCTGGCAGTTGCATCTGGCCAAGACTGATTTGCTGCTGGCCGTTGGGGCAGCAATGGACAGCATTCCAGGAAGCAGAGGAATGTTGGCCCTGTCACTCGAATCTCTGATCCAGCTTTACTGGCTCCATCAGCAGGATATTACTGGTCATCCTGAGTATCCTCAGATGTCCAATGTTCTTGCGGAGAGATTCAGTGCTATGTCTTCCGGAGCAGTAGCAGATCACAGAGACGAGCAGTGGGTGTCCATTTTAGCACATTTGCTATGTACAAAGAATGTGCTATACCATTATAGCATACAATTCTGAATAAGTCCCTTTGTGCAGTCAGCTGGTGAGCCAATCAGAGCTTGCGTACCAGCAGTCGCTCTGATTGGCTGCTGGCATGTGAGCTCTGATTGCCTCAAAAGCCGGTGCAGCATTTTAATTGGCCGCCAGCATCCTGGATGGAATAAGCCTTCGCTCTGGGACCTGCTTTGTTCAGCCCACTGAACGCAGTGCAGCGGAGGCAGTCGGGGGGAAGGTTGCCGTGGGCAAAATGAGCTGCCCGGGCCCTTCCAGAGGCCAAAACCTAGGACAGCTGTACCCACAGCACCCCCTATTGGTGGCCCTGTCTGGAATTAAAGTTGAAAGCATTAAGAAGCTCATCTGTGATGTGTTTATCAGATTGCAAAGAGCAAAAACATTTACACAGAATGGTCTATGTGCTTACCTTAAATAAGGGAGATGCATGAGAAGCAGCTCTTCTTAGGCATCCCCCTTATTTAAGTTAAGCACAATGACTATTCTGTGTAAATGTTCTTGCTCTTTGCACCTGCACTTTATTTGCACTTAGCCCCAACATAAAGCATTCAGTCCCGATGGAAAGGCGTTAAGCCTTAAAATGTTGACATACTAAATGCGTTATTATTTAGATTGCATTTAATACAAGCATTTACAATCCTCCAGGGGAAAACCGGACATATACAGCACAGACAGTATAATGGTTAGCATCACTGCCTCACAGCATTGAGGTCATGAGTTCGATCCCTACCATAACTCTAACTGTGCAGAGTTTGTATATTCTTCCCATGGGTGTTCTATTGAAGATAGGATGTTGCCTATAGCAACCAATCAGATTCTATCTATTATCTAGGAGATGCTAAACAAGTAATAAGTAGATCTGATTGATTGCTATGGGCAACATCCCATCTTAAGTAATATCTAGGGGTTGTAGTGTTTGTATGAGAAGAGAGTGACCAACCAATGCAAAAGAATACATAGTGAGTAATGGCCTCTAGACTTAGCAGTGATCAAATCATTCACTAACTTTGTTCAGTGGGGTTACTGAAGGGGGTCTCATAAATTATGAGAGTATAAAGTAACAGTGTTGCTTTAATTAGTCCCAGAATAACCTTGGCCTTGCCTCCATCCAGGGCCGGATTAATCCTTTGGGGGGCCCGGGGCACTTTAGACAGAGGGGCCCCCTCCCACTTGTCATTACTGGCTATGAACTGCATGGGAGAATATTACACTGTCAAAACACAGACTAAAGGCAGTATAAACTTATAAACTTGGGTCAATGGGTACCTTGAGAGGGGATGGGATTAATATAAACATAAATAAATTATATATATATATATATATATATATATATACATACATATATATATAATACCAAAGGTGAACCCTTAAAAACCCTTCCATGACAATGCAACTGCTGCTGCTATCCTCCATGGACCTGAGAAGCCTATGATGAGCTCCACCAAGCAGAGCTCAGCACAAGCCTCTCAGCCTCTGACCTCTTGTGCAAAGTCTCATGGGACTTAGACATCTTCGAGTAATGCACTGCACACAGTGCAGTCAGTGTGACTTGGCTCCCGATGCTCAGCACCATTAATTATTGTCACATTGGCATATAGGTGAAGCTGCAGCACTACCCCACTTCCATGCCAAAAGCCCAAAACATTTAGTTTAAAAATGTTGTTTTATATTAAATACATGCCAACCACAGGGGGCCCGTAGATAGAGGCAGGCTCAGGGGTACTGACCTCCTTTGCCCCCCCCCCCCCCCCCTTAATCCAGCCTTGCCTCCATCTATCAGTTATAGTTTATGTAGAAACACAAGCACATTTCTGCATTGAAATGGAGTAGTATATAACACTAATTACTTTTGCGATTTTCATTTGTTGCATTGTGCACCATGCAGTTACATTGTGATTGGGTTTATTTGAAAACTTTAGATAAGACCAGTTGAATTCATATTCATATCTGACTCATTGGAAAATAGAACCTCAATAAATCCTGTAAACAAAAAAAAATTCTAATATCCAACCTGCCTATGTTCAGGATGGATGTGGCAGAAAGATCTTTCATGAAGTGAATACCTTCTTAGCATATTTTGAGAAACCAAGGACAGTTTTTTAATGCTTTGCGCTCCAGGATTAAACCTCAATTTCCTAAAGAAGTCTTACATTTACAAAACACTGAGAAATTAAACAGCTACAGTACATATCAATCAGGAATATGTGTGAAATGTTAACTACATAGATTTATATCAGAGTATTTGGAACTACAGTACAGATGAATTTACTATTTTTGGAGAAATTCCTCAACTTTATAAAACTTTTAAAGTAAATTTAACATAAAACTACAGACGTCCATTCACAACCATGTTTTCGTTTTGCAACTGGATTCATTTTCACTTCTTCTTGTTTGGTTTGGACAAGCATCCCTTTTCTTAAAAAATACAAAAACAGCTAACATGTTTGTTTGGCCTGTTGTTCTTATAGATTTATAAACCTCAATGGTGTTAGTTTCCAGTTGATCACGTCACATCTCACAATAACAAAAAAGTTTTTTTATTAAATTTTTTTTACAGTGACTGAACACACAACAAACTGCCTCAGAGGTCCCTAGTATAAGCTGGATGACACCCTAACAATGACAATACAATTCTTTAACACATAATGTTGTTTTTAAAAGCAATTACTTTGACAGAACATACAGCAAATTGCTTTATAGCACCTCTAGTATAAGGTGCAACCCTAATGACATTAACTGTTTTAATTGGTTGATTAAAAAACAAAAAGCCCCAGTAAGCTCAAGTTGCGAAGTGCTTCAGGTGGGTGTTTTTTTATAAAGTGTGCCTAAAAAGGGTTGAGATTACCTGAAGGGTAAAAAAAGGGGCAGACTAGATGGGCCAAATGATTCTTATCTGTCGTCAAATTCTATGTTTCTATGTTTCTAAAGAGTGCTGTAATCCAGTCCCAACACCCTCTACCTTTGGTTTCTATTACTGGTTATGCAATCCAAAACCAGCAAGTTCCTGTAAGATTGTGTTTTTGCTCGTTCCACGAACTGAGCTTGGTAGGAATACCCGAATTGCTCAAGTTTTCGAACCATTAATTTTTTGGTTTTAATAAAATTGGAACCGCACAGCAGAAACTGCATAGTCTGCCTAAAGCACTGACACCATTACATTTCTGTCATTGTAGTGCTACCTGAAAACTGGAATCTACAAATTACAAATACTAACCGTCATCTCTACAGAAATGTTGGAGGTGTAGAGCCCTTTTTCATTTTCAGTGTTATTTGTTAACCATATTTTATTACGACAAAGTTATACTATATGAAGGGCCATTTTAACAGCATTGTTGGCCATGGGAAAAGTTATGCACTGGGACCCCTACTCACTCACTCATGGGAACCAATAAAAAGAAAATCATAACTTGCCCCTCCTATGGTCCTGAGCGAGCCATCTCTCCACATGCTTTTATAATGTGAATGACTGTCAGTACAAAGACTTTTTCAGTAAGACATCTGTGCCGTTCAGCAGATTCCTAAACGTTGAGTTTGGTTTCAGTATAATCAGTACACGTAGTCAGGGTCCTAATCCAGAAAAATACCAACCTCCTTTAAATAGTCATGTCTAACATGTAGAAGGCTTTAAACATCTACTTATTTATTATTGACATTTATTTATGCTTAAGTACAGGGGTGGAGCTTAGAATCAAATTGCCAGTAATAAGTGCACATTATGGCTCAAACTTCCCAATATTGAAAGGAGCTGGAGGAGAAATGGGAGGAGTCTGGTCTCATTAGAACATGAGGGCCACACTGGAGGAATAAAATCATAGTGGCCCATGAATCAGTCCAGGCACACAGCAATGATCCCAGATACCATGATGGAAGTTACACTATAGTGTGGCAATTCAGTTAGGGGAGAATTGCAGATGATTCCTGACGTTATGTCAATTTATAACCTACATTTTAGTAAGTCCAGCTTATGTGTGCACTGCACCACAGCATTGTGGACAATACTTATACTAATAAAATATTGCTGTATTATATGGCTGTTTAACAGTGTAATAGTGTGTACTGTAGGAAGCAAGGAAGCTCAATTAGGTTCTCTGCATAAGGAAACACAAACAAAGTGTGGGCCTGGTCAATGGATCTTGAGGTCTCCTTTGGGTGCAGCACTATGGCAGGCACCATATAAATTAAGTTAGTGACTGGTCCAGTTCATAGGCTTGCGTAGCACATTTTATCAGGGGGTGCACTGTCAGAGGGGTGTGACTAGCACCCCCACCCCCCACCCCCCATTGTGTCTTTCTGTAAAAAATTACATTTTTTTACACAAAAATGCAGATCTGGCTCAAAATTTTTCATTTTCACAAGGAATGAAGGAGACAAAGCACCCCAAAATCTGTGCCCCAATTTCTCCCGAGTACGGCAATGCCTCACATGTGACCAAAAAATACCAGTTGGGTGCATGGCAGGACTCAGAAGGGAAGGAGTGATATTTGGTGGTGGAATGAATGGTGGGTGCTATGTCGCATTAGCAAGACCCCCGAAGCACCAATACAGTGGAACCCCCCCACAAGTGACCCCATTTTGGTCACCAGCTTTGGGAGGGGGGCTGGCGCTGCGGCTGGCGGGGGGGTGGGAGGGGTGCTGGCGCTGCGGCAGCCGGGTGGGTGGGAGGGAGGGGGGCTGCCGGGTGGGAGGGGGGGGGGCTGGCGATCGGTGGTGATCGGTGCTGTACTTAACAGCACCGATCACCACCGATCACTGTGTTACCGAGCGGCTTAGCCGCCGGTAACACAGAAAACGCTGCAATTGGCTGTTCACATTTGAACAGCCAATCGCAGCGATCGCCGCGAGGGGGGATGTCTGCTGTCAGGGACAGCAGACATCTCCAAACTGTCACCGCGTCTATAGACGCGGTGACAGTTAAAACCATGACGTATATATACGTCTTCGGTCGGGAAGTACCTCCCGACCATGACGTATATATACGTCATATGTCGGGAATATCTTTTTATATATATATATATATATATATATATATATATATATATATATATATGTGTATGTATGTGTGTGTGTATATATATATATATATATATATATATGTGTGTGTATGTATATATATATATATATATATATATATATACACACATATATATATATATATACATATATATATATATATATATATATATATATATATATATATATACATATATATATATATATATATATACACACATATATATATATACACACACATATATATATATATATATTTCAGTTCATTATCATATTTTTTTTTACTTTTTATGCAGCTCATGCTGCTGCTGCGGCTGGCAGGGGGGGGGAGGGGGGTGCGCGCTGCGTGCGCTCCTGCCGCTGCCGCCGCCGGGTGAGCCTGCTGCCGGGCCGGGTGAGTGCCGGGTGGGTGGGAGGGGGGTGCTGCTCATCGGTGGTGATCGGTGCTGTACTTAACAGCACCGATCACCACCGATCCCTGTGTTACCGAGCGGCTTAGCCGCCGGTAACACAGGAAACGCTGTGAATGGCTGTTCAGATTTGAACAGCCAATCACAGCGATCGCCGACCGGGGGGGGCACCCCTGCCCCCCCTGGGCGGCGAGGGGGGATGTCTGCTGTCAGGGACAGCAGACATCTCCTAACTGTCACCGCGTCTATAGACGCAGTGACAGTTTAAAGCCATGACGTACATGTACGTCAAATGTCGGGAAGTACTTCCCGACCATGACGTACATGTACGTCAAATGTCGGGAAGGGGTTAACTCTCGCTACACATGTTACATCTTCCCCACCTGCAGTGCCTATGGTTTTGCCCATTTTGGGAAAAAAATTGTACTGCGATCAGATCTGAATAAGGGCCACTATCCTTTTTACTTTCGGATTAGTAATTTCCAATTATTATCAGTGTAAAATGACTCATTTTGCAGTCACAGGGCCAGATTCTCTAAGCTTCAAAAGTGATAAAATGGAGAGTGATAAACAGCCAGCCAATCAGCTCCTACCTGCTGTGTCACAGATTGTGTTTGAAAAATGTCAGACAGGAGCTGATTGGCTGGCTGTTTATCACTCTCCATTTAATCACTTTTGAAGCTTAGAGAATCTGGCCCAAGATCTGAAAGAGACCCCACATTCATAGGAATGGGGAGCTCAAAAGAAAAAGACAATAGTGCAGACCATTTAAAAAGCATGACATGAATTTAATAAAATGCACTCACAAGATAAGACAAATATAACAGCATAAGAACAAAGTAACCCAGGCAAAGCCGCTCACACGTCCAGTTTTCAGTGATGGAATAAGTCCTGTGGTTTCCGGACACAGCATAAAGGACCTCCTGACGTAGTGGGGTGACAACGGATGGATGGGTTATACAGCAGAGCCACGCTTAATGCATTTCGGATCCTGGTTGATCCTTCCTCCGAAGTGTGACTGTGGCTCTCCTAGACAGGGTTACAGTAGGGGCTAACAGTTAATCATATGCCCCCCCCCCCCCCCACATACTTTATTATATATAATGCAATATGCTACGGTGCCACTGACATCCATATATTCATGGTTTAACTTACTCTTTCTCCCTCCTTACCTGCTTCTCTACCTCAGTCTGTTACTCCTCCGCCTCACCATCGACTGTTCAACCCTACACCTCTCACTCCGTCCACCTCCAAGCCCTGTCACCCCTGCATCCCTCACTCAGTTCACCTCTCCGTCCCCCTGTTACCACTGCACCTCTTACTCCTTCCTTCCCTGCACCTTTCTGTCCCTCTGTCACCTCTCATTCCTTCTTCCCCTGCACCTCTCCTTCCATCTGTCACCCCCCACATCTCCTTTGACCTCTCACCCTACACCCCTCACTCCTTGCACCTCTCTATTGACCTATCACTCCTGCACCTCTCTCTTCCTCCATCTTTACGTCCCCCTTTCACCCTCCTTTTCTGCAACATTCCGTCCCCCTGAACTTCTCAATGCCATCTTCCATACACCTCTCTGGTCTCCTAGGCACTCACAGTGTCTTGGGTGCCCTTCAAAAAGGTCACCAGGTGTCGGTGTGATAATAGAAGTCATTTGAAGAGCACTACAATTGCTTTGGCTTCTCTTTAGTGAAAAATAGTTTATCAGCTGCTACATTTTGGCCACCCGGTTCGGGTGCCGGACGGGGTCCCGACAGTCGGGATTCCGACAGGCATTTACCTGCGGTTGGGATCCCAACTGTCAAAACACCAACAGCCGGGTTCCCGACGGCCGTCAGCTATTTTCCCTCTTGGAGGTCCACGACCCCCATAGAGGGAGAATAGAATAGGTGGCTCACGTAGTGAGCCACGTAGTGAGCCACCGTGCCCGCAGCGTGGCGAGCCCGCAAGGGGCTTAGTTGCGCTCACCATGCTGTCTGGGTCTGGCCAGTCGGGATCCCGACATCGGTAATGACTGTCGGGATCCCGACTGTCGGACCCCTGTACCACACCCACCCGGTTCACCAAACCTCACAACATATGACGGTTGCAGAGTCAAAAATTTAGAGTTGTGCAGGTCCAAAACATTGGTGGAGAGCTTTAATTATTGAGTAATTGTCGAGTTAAGTGCCTGGAGGACAATGTCAGCAACCAGTACGCAGCTGGAGTTCTACTGGTTAGCTCCTTTTTTCAGCACTTCTTTCAGTAAGACCTAAATGCAGTACTGACCCCAGATGGATCACATGTGGATTGTCAGCTTTAAATGTGTAGTGTACCCTTTGTGTGTGTGTGTGGGGGGGGGGGGGGTGGTTACAGAGAATGGCAGCACGGTTCTGTAGCTCCCACCGAAATAAATCCGAAATAAATAAATAAAGCCTAAAGCTGCCTAGTGGTGGCGCTGGCCCTGGATAGACTTGGCCCAGCGAGAGATAACAAACCGCTTAGATGTTCACAGAATGTGATTAGTCTTATTAGTAGAGAGGAATTACAATACTAAAAAAAGCCTAAACAGCACTATTTGGCTTTAGTATTAGTTAGTATTGCTGCAGTTAGGCATAGTTACCAATCCCGGGAATATTTGGTACTTCTATATGTGAGATAGGAGCCAAGGAGCTGGTAACTCAATCCGGAGGGTCCGGGACGGATGAAGTATAATATACGGGTAAATAGCCCAAAGAGTCCTCCGGTTCACTCCAACGCCAGTCTTCCGTGGGGGCTCGTGGGTAAGTTGTGACAGCCGGCTGGCGTGCAGGTAATCACTGCTGGATGTTAGATCAGGACCTGACGCGTTTCCCCGCCTGCGTGTCTCGGCGGTTTTTTCATAGATCAAGATCAGCCAGGCCAGGGTGTTAATGTTTCGGCCGTGGGACCTTGCAAAAAAAAGTGACCCCTGGCTGCGGCCTTACACCAGGCTGACTGGAACTGATTTGTCCTTCGATCAGGTCTGAATTAGACCTAGAGAGCAGATGTTCTTTTGTTCACTGTCTCATGTGTCTCTGTTTTCCACTTATATGCTGCATCAGCCAAGTAGCAACAGATCCAACCAGATACAAAAAACAAAGGTGTTATGGGGATGGTTGGGAGGTATGCTACAGTATATTCCCCACCACATTGATGCCTAGAGATAATACCATCTAACTGCTACTATGTCTTAGGAGTGTGTAAGTTAAGGGGAGTTCCATAGGAAACTAATTTGAGCAGTGTAGCCTGCACACAGATAAGGCCCTGGTAGCAACCACATGCATAACTTCAGTACTATGATACATCAATGCTTACCACTGTGCTGTCATGTATTCAAATGTTCTTGTTAAAAATATTTATCACTTTTATTTAGATCCTAATTGTGCGTACTGCAGAATATAGAACTACTGTGCAAGTTGAGTATCCCTTATCCAAAATGGTTGGGACCAGAAGAATTTTGGATAACCGATTATTCCGTATTTCAGAAATGTTTTATATATCAATGATGTAGCTTGAGGTATCTTGCATTTATGTTGTACAAACACATCAAACACATGAAATACACACAAATACATTTTATTTGTGCATGAAACAAGGTTTCAAAACATTAAATAAAGTTTGTATACAATCTCAGGTACTAAATTTGAATGCCGAGCAATCATTTTCTCGCACATATTTAGTGCCAGGTAAATATCATGTCCACAGTAGTGCCAGTTACAGATTTACCCGATAGTGCCAGCTCCATATCATGTCCCCAGTAGTGCCAGTAACAGATGTCTCCAGTAGTGCCAGCTCCATATCATGTCCCTAGTAGTGCCAGTGACAGATGTCTCCAGTAGTGCCAGCTCCATATCATGTCCCCAGTAGTGCCAGTAACAGATGTCTCCAGTAGTGCCAGCTCCATATCATGTCCCCAGTAGTGCCAGTAACAGATGTCTCCAGTAGTGCCAGCTCCATATCATGTCCCCAGTAGTGCCAGTAACAGATGTCTCCAGTAGTGCCAGCTCCATATCATGTCCCTAGTAGTGCCAGTAACAGATGTCTCCAGTAGTGCCAGCTCCATATCATGTTACTAGTAGTGCCAGTAACAGATGTCTCCAGTAGTGCCAGTAACAGATGTCTCCAGTAGTGCCAGCTCCATATCACGTCCCCAGTAGTGCCAGTAACAGATGTCTCCAGTAGTGCCAGCTCCATATCACGTCCCCAGTAGTGCCAGTAACAGATGTCTCCAGTAGTGCCAGCTCCATATCACGTCCCCAGTAGTGCCAGTAACAGATGTCTCCAGTAGTGCCAGCTCCATATCATGTCCCCAGTAGTGCCAGTAACAGATGTCCCCAGTAGTGCTTTTAATACATTCTGGAAGCTATGGTTGTTGGAATAATTTGGATAACGGATATCTGGATAAGGGATACTCAACCTGTATTAGCAATACAAGGTAAAATGAAATGATAATTCCACAAATATTTAAAGTTAGGTTTCTTACTTCATTTCTTGACCTTGAATCTGTGCCAACAACACATATTTTTCACTAAACTAGTTATTAACTATCAATATTTTCCTACATATAACTGAATACAGAAAGTATTTCAGATATATCCATTATTTACAGAGAAGGCATTATCTAAATAAGTAAACAGATGTTAATAAATGCAGAAAATAGTAAGCAGAGTAGAAAAACATAGTATACAGTGGAAAACTGTGGAATAGGCTGCATCTCATTCGGACGTCCAAAGCTATTAAATGTGTTCTGTGTCACATAAGGGGCTGCCTCCTGCTTTACATTTCCATGTTTTATTCAAATTGGAAATCTTCTAATAAGCATTTAAGATGCACAGACAAAGTGACAGAGACAGAAACTCAAGTTCACCTTGATTCTGATTTTGTACATCCATCCAGGGCCGTCTTTTCGTATGGGCTTAATGGGCACTTGCCCAGGGGCCCCAGGTGTATAAGGGCCCTTTTCTGAAAGCTGAGGATCCACTTTTTCCAGGGATACCAGAATTTTGAAAATCGGCCCTGGGGAACTGGAGATATCCAACTTCAAAGCAGCAGTCCACATTAACTTCTGCTAATTACTCATTTACTTCCCAGTCATATTTCTCAGGTTCTCTCTGACTTGGTTTTTCTGAGAGTATAGTCCAAAAGCTGGGACTCTCCCCTTTCTGTCAACACTAGCGGCTTGTCTCTATCTTTCTCAGAACCAGAGATATCAGCCTTCCAGCAGCCGGTCCCTGCTCCAGCTCCAAACGTCTGGTGTACAGTTTTCTATTTTTGTCAATGGATTGCTCTGGCTCCTGATCTCTGATCCCCAAGTTCCCAGCACCTCCTGAAAGTTGGGACTCTAGGTTTTTATACTATTGAAGGCTAAGAAATCTATTTACAGATAATTGCCGATATCTGCCGTCAAACAAGCTGCCCTTCCACCGGAAAATGACGAATATTAAGCTCACTCCATTATCCAACCCTCCCCTGTGTATAAAACACCCCCTACCTCCCTGGAAGTCATTTACAAGGGACCCTTCATTCAGCTCAGTGCCCCTTCCACACGTTAGTGTTCTCCCTCCCACCACCTTTGCAGTAAAGGAGTAATTAGCAGAAGTTACTGCTCCAGGTCCTACATGTTGAATGGAATATAGAGCACCCCCTGCCACCCGTGGGACATCAAAGCTGCTGCTGATAGCACCCTCCACCACTAGGAGGGGAGAATGGGTAAGGGCCCCAATGCATTGCTTTACCCAGGGGCCCACACTGCTGTTAAGACGGCCCTGATGGTGCCCCCCTGTCATTTTCTCCTGGATCCGCCCCTGTATGAACATATACATATATATATATACACACATACATACAGTACAGCGGCACTCACAAGGTTGTGTAGGGAGGGGCCCCGCTGGACTGCTTTGCCCGGGGGCCCATAATGCTGTTAAGATGGCCCTGCATCCATCATCCTGATCACTTTTCTTTAGCACTAAAGAAATGAACATTCATTTAACCCCCTCTCTTACTAAACGTGCGGAAATGAACTGCTACATAGGATGATGCCCCAAAGTGTTATGTCCATCCTCTTCCCCAAAATATATACATTGCTCTATATACTAATATCATACCTGCTAACTCTCATTGATCGTCTTGGAGACTCTCCCATAATTAGTAGCAATCTCCCAGACTCCCTGAAGAGTCCAGAAATCTCACTTGTCCTCATTATAGCTGCTATATCGATAGAGTAAAAAAAAATCAATCAGAGATATACACATTGAAATGAGATCACCAGTGCCATTCCCTGCATTGGTTATAAGACACATTGATCCCAATGGGCACATGCATTTTGAAATAACGTTTCTCATTGCCATTCATAAAACAGTACATGAGTAAATAATTGAAAAATACAGTATATTTTCATCAACAAGTGTATCTTTATAACTGCCTTAGGGCTCATTGACATTAAAGGTAAGTCATTTTATGATACACCTATACTATGTAGCAGTTCATTTCCACACTCCTAGGTGTTACTTTTTCAAAAGTAGGCAAGTACTAATATCTATATGACTCTGTCAGTGTTCTCCTTACCTAGTTATATGCCAGACATATCTTTTTACATGTTAAATATGATACATATGATATACTAGTAAGCCCACACAAAGCAATTGCTTCAAAAGCTACTGCAGGGCTGCCATCAAAAATTTTGGGGCCGGGACTCGTTTCCAGTCCCCCTCCCCCCCCCCTCCTGACTTGATTTACCATAACCCGGGTCCTGCTCCCCCATCTCCTCTTCCATTGAGCTGCAGCCGGAGGTCCCGGAGTACAGGCTTCTTCAACTCAGGATGCCGGCGACCAATTAAAATGCCGCACCAGCTGGTGAGCCAATAAGAGCTCACGTACCGGCAACCACTCTGATTGGCTGCCAGTATGCGAGCTTTGAGTGGCTGAAAAGCAGGTGCAGCATTTTAATTGGCCGCCGGCATCCTGGATTGGAAAAGCCTGCGTTCTGGGACCTGCTTTGTTCAGCGCAGGCAAAATGAGCTGCCCGGGCCCTCCAGAGGCCAGGGCCCGGGACAGCTGTACCCACATCACCCCTATTGGCGGCCCTGAAAGCTAGTAAGGCAGCTATATAGGTAAGTTCACACTTTTTAGTGATGACTGTATTGTTTGCAAGCAAAATTTTGTGCCTAATTAATTATTTAGATACAGTTAGGGAATGGCACTCACAATCCTCTGTTTATTGTCAGCTGGGGTGCAAGTTCCAGACTCCTGTGGAGGAGTATCACCCGACCAGGCTCAAATATAACACACAGTTCATTTTTGAAAGAAGCACTCACCAGGCTTTTTTTATGCAAAAGTGAAAGAGAGATGAATCATTATTCTTACATAATCAAATGCAGTGTAGTCGACGTTTTGGGCATCTGCGTGCCCTTTCTCAAGACCAGGACAGTAAGACTCAGAAGACAGTTATAATGTTTGGTGTAGTTTTATGCAGAAGGTTACAGAGAAAATATTGCTGCATATAAATTCCAAGAATTGTTTACATGAAATGCAGGGCCATGAATACATTTCCCACTGTTATTTTTCAAACAGCCTGGTGAGTGCTGCTACCTTGTGATTGCCTTTGTGAGAGTTAGAAAGAGACGTAGTTTCACTTGCTGACAACAGATGGCAGTGTTTCTGTGAAACACAGACACTATATATATATATATATATATATATATATATATATATATATATATATATATATATATATATATAGATGATTCTAACTAATAAAATGATTATCTCCCATTCAGTACAGAGCATATCCATTACTAGATTTAAAGATTATAATGTTCTGGTTTTTTTCATGCAGCCCCTAACATATGCTGGGTATTATTTTATTATTTAATAATGTGGTGTGATATGACTCACAGTGACAATCCTTATTTTTGTTTTAGAACATGCACTACTACTATGATACCAGTACTAAGTGGAGTGCCACAGGGTTCGGTTCTAGGGCCCATTTTGTTTAACATTTTTATTAACGATATTGGGATAGGGTTACTCAGCAATGTATCCATCTTTGCGGACGATACAAAACTGAGCAGAGTTATTAAATCATCAGAAGGGTGGTGTCGGCAGACACTATAAATACGTTTAAAATAAGATGGATACACATTATACTACTCCCCCTCTCTATCCCATCCTTACCTCTCCCACTCCATTCCTCATTCCTTATCTTTCTTCCCCTTTATTTCCCCAAATCCCTATTTCCCCCTACTGTCCTTTAGTCCTTAAAGCCCGCCACTTGTGCGCTTTGCTCCTCTCTGCCTGAGGTGCTGTGTGTGAAGCTGAAGGTGTGAAGCTGTGAGACACTACAGGTTGGCGTGGAGCTGCACAGCATGACCTCTAACGTCATGTCACAATGTGCACAGCCGGTGCACTGCAACAAAAATACCACAAATACTGTCCCTAAAATCAGCGAGATTTGAATACCGTTATTGGTGTTTCCAATCCCAAGATTCAAATCCTGCTGATTTTAGTCCAAAATCCCGGGATCATGCCATCCTGTGCACTATGAAAAAATGGCTAGTTTTAGGGCTATATAATACAAAGAAACATCCTAAAAATAGCGATTCCTTCAATTTTGCAAACTCCTCCCTGGCAATAGAACTAGATGGGTAAGGCCAGAGATACCCTACAGTAGGATTACTACTGAACAGAAACAACACCAGTATAAGTATTGTCAGCTTTCTTCATATCCTTATTGCTATCTCACTTCATTGTAAACAAAAGCTTCAGACAGGGAAAAAAAATATTACTATACTAAAGTATTTTTCTATTGCCAAATATATTCAAAAAATATTTCTATGTTTTACCAATATGTTTTTTTTTTTTTTTTTTTTAAATAAATCTCCAAATGGAAGCCTAAATGATGGCTTTCAGTATGAACTGGCAAGCATTGGTTCAAAGAGTTCCGGCAAAGTGGTACGGTAAGTGTCTTTTACCACCAACAGCCAGTAACAGCAGGTAGCCTAGTTAAATTCTGCTGACCCTGGTGAACGCCACTTTCTGTTGCAGTTAATCAACCTTATTGCTGCAAACTGGTAAACAGATCCCCTAAGGACAAAATTACTTGCTATGGGTAAAAATCCATTTGTACACAATGCCTAGCCCTACAGTACCTCTTGTTTTCTTGCTTTGTTATTGTCTTGTACCATACGGACACTTACTTCCATTTAGTCATTAAATGTTACACAACATATGACCAGAGAGGAAAAATTCTAATTACCAGATATTATTTCCTCTGTGCTGCAAATCAAACAGAAACATGTAATACAAAATTCTGTGTTTAACAAGACCTAAAATAGCAATGTCTGGTTAACCTTAAAAAGCAACATCTGTTGATTATCTACATGTCCCAGCATGTTAGCTAGTTCCTGGGACTTGTAGTTCAATAACAGCTGGGGAACTGCAGATTGTTTGAGTCTCTGTTCACTTTATACTACTGTATAATTTATTTTGCAATTTAAATAAAACTATGCAGGCTACCTGTCATTGTACAAATTATATGTTAACTTCCATAGCTCAGCACAGTGTTCCGATTAGATAATTTCAAGCAACATAGAATTAAACATTTTTTATTGTTTTTGTTACTGATTCGTACTTCGTTTCATAAGGACTTGTTCCAGAAGCAAGAAGTTCAAATATTTGGGTGAAAACACTGCCAGGATTGTTTCACTGCTTGTAGGAAATAACTTTGCATGAATCACGGTCATTTTTTATCCAAGGATTTTCATTTGATTGGGCCTCTGAATGTCCTGCCACTTTTAGATGTAAATGAGCTGTCTGTGCTGAATATAATTGGCATGGGCATGAGATCATCATTATCCAATCAGGAACAGCCACCCTGTCCCAGGCTCTGAAAGACATTTCTTAATGCTGGTAAAATCTGTGCTTACTTACTGCATAACTTGCAAAACACCATGGTTTCCAACAAACTGACTGCAGTTCCACATTTATTTCTCACTGAACTTAAATATTTTTATAAACCAATATAGTAATATGCTATGTGAAATAAAAATTTGAAGGATTTTATTATTTTATTATTTTTACACAAAGAAACATTTTTTTAAAAAAAGTGTAAAGCTGCTATTTAGTATGATACATGCATAATGCAGGTTTGTTTTATACAATGGTGGCTAATGCAAATTTAGAAGTAAATTAGTCAAAAGAAATGTACACAAAAAATATGCATTTAGTGACACAAGCAGAGCTGTTCTACACATCATGAGGATGGTGCCAGTATAATGACATCAGAACCCTGCTTGTAAAATACCCGTCAGTCGGAATCCCGACTTACAGGGGCTATTCTCCATCGTGGAGGTCCAAGATCCCCATGGAGGAAGAATAGAACCTGTGGCGAGCACAGCAGGCCACTGAGGCTGCAGCATGGCGAGCGCAGTGAGGCTGCAAGGGGCTTCGATGCGCCCAGCCCCCTGTTGGAGTACCGGGAGTCCATCTACAGGGCCGGTGCAAATTACACCACACAGTAGCACAACAGAACCAGTGCCATGACTAGCCATTTTGGTACCCTGTGCCAGAAAGGGAATTAATGACTGATCCACCACCACAGTCACAAAAGGTAGAGTGCGCACCGAAGGCGCGTGGCAAGATGTAGGAGCTTGGCTTCATGAGGAAGGGGCATGGCCATATAAAAGTACTAATAACATTGTAATGACCATAACACATTATACCACACACAGTAGTGTCGATTATGTATTATGCCACACATCATGATGCCCCTTACACAATATGCAGCACACTGTAATGCCCATTACACATTATGCCGCACACCATAATGCCCATAAGATATTATGCACATATTATGCTCCATGCAATGCCCCCAGTATTCCTGCCTACATAACGCCCACAGTTGCAGCACAACTTATACTGTACATAACACCCACACCAGTTGCCAACAGTAGTAGGGTATTATACGTAATGCCCACACCAGTTGCCTGCCCCCTCCATCCATGTAGCCCTGCCCCCTCCTGTTAGAACCAACCTTTTTAGGCCCCTGCCATGGCTTTGACCAGGATGTTTATGAGCAGGGAGGGAGCTCTGTGCTGCCAGCGCTGCTGCCTGTCATGCAGTGTGATAGGCGCATCAGCTGCTGGCAGCCACAGAGGACAGCAGGGGATGTAGAGGAAGGGAGAGTGCCTCTACTGCCTGGCACCTCCGTGCTCAGCATCCTCTGCTGAGCAGGTAACTCTGGCCCTGTCCCTATACTGACTGTCGGGCCGCTATACCACAACCCTTAAGAAGCTCCCATTCCTGCATCAAGTCACCATAACCATGTCATTACACCTGCTTTAGGGCATTTAAGAGAGGAGAGGACCCCTGTACAAGTTCCCACAGACCCCCCCCCTCAAAGTGGCAGCAAAGTAGACTCTAGCTTTATGTCACGCCTTGTTCCATGGGACATTTCTATTGAGCATGTGCAAATCACTGGGAAATTGGCTACTGTGCCATTTCCCAGATAATTTCTGTCTGCAGATATGTTTATTGCAGGGCTCTGTAGGGATTAGTATCATTTCATTGGTGCATGGTGTGTAGGTCCCTCAGGAATCAGTGGCCCATGTGAGCCGCATACATTGTACCCATTATAGAGACGCCAATGCACCTGCCCTATACTGGGCAAACAGAAAATGCTGCATTACCTACGTAATATACTGATGTCCAGGTCTGAATAAAGCAGATTTGCATGAACACACTGTTCCTTTTGATTCTCCAGTTCTAAGTATATATGCAGCCAAAATACGCATGACTCAGTTTAACCACATGTGTGTGTTTGTCCATTTTCTGAACATGCAGAGCGCAAATTGACTTGGATAAATGGGCACATATTCATATTTGAATCAGCCCCTTTATATATGATTGCCATATGAAAATGATGTGAGAGTTCTTACCTACGACTAACAAAAACTTACTTTACATTTCCTTTACCTAAACATATGTTTTATAACTTTTACAGATCCTGTGGTTGCCAAGGAAAAGCTGGTATGGAATCAGTATCTGTGACTCGTATAACGCTGCTTTTAAAGTGTTTCTGAAAACCGCAGGAAGGCAGAACCCAAATGTAATCAGTAAGCTTTGTGACTAAATTGCAGCTTAATGTCTAAGATTCGTGATTGCCTATGAAGATCTTGTTTTAAAGCAACAACCACATCGAGACTGTAATAATGTAAGCACTGAAATATAGCTGCAGTACAATGCAGTGATAGACTCAGCATATTCATAAAATGCCCCGAAGAAGAACAATGAACACATTGTATCTTGTTACATATGCATTCCTGTGTTGTGTACGATTCATTATGGAATATCTCTGCAGCTATTGTATCTGCGTATGTATGCATGAATGATAAATAGCTTTATATTGTTTATATTGTTTAATGCATATTCAAGGTATAATTCTATTTCGTTCCAGACACCAAGCAATGCAGTCATTGCAGCACAGTACAGCACAGTATTTAGCCATACACAGCTACAGGTTCAACTTCTTGTTTAAAACAGAAAGACAATTTATTTTGTGCTATAAAATCAACAATATTATACAAGTATTATTCTATTGCAGCCATACATTCAGCATTTAGTAAATGTATTGGACTTCTGATGATTTTGACAATAATGCATCTAAAAGCAAATATATTTGTCATGATTTCAGCAAAAAATATAAACGACTGACTAAATATAAATGCACCTAATAGTAGTTATTAGGAATGAAATGCAGGTTAATGTGCCAGACGCAGGTGCTGTGCATTTAAAACTCTGTGAGTCATTAAAAAAAATGTAAGTACTTTACAGAAAATGTTATAATATTCTCATTCACATCTGCACAGAGTGATCTTGTAATCTACTGACAGTACCAATGCGGATAAATGTGAGTGGCTACCAGGATGAGATATTGCTTACTGACTGACCAGCCAAGCTGCCGCAAACCTTCTGGCTACATTGCAGCCAATACATTGCAAGCCAATAATGTTATTGATGACATAGGTGCCGATTCTGTGGGTGCTCATGGGCCCGAGCACCCACGGAAATTGATGAGCACCCAGGGGCCCGAGTCCAGCTGCTGGGCCGCAGTATTAACTTGTTAAACAGTATGCCAGGATGGCAGGAAGAGTGTATTCCGTCCACGGAGTAATACGCGGACATGGGGAGGGCCAGCTTGTACGTGCTCTGTACACTGACAGAGTAGCTCAGCAGCAGCCCATCCGCCTGTGTCCCACTGCACTCCCCCTCCCTCATCGCCGGTACAGGTACTGCACATTTATTTACCTGCACTGTGGAGGCATTTATGTATTTGGCACTGTGGGGACATTTATGCATTTGGCACTGTGGGTCATTTTTGTACTTGGCACTGTGGGGGCATTTATGTACTTGGCCATAATGTGTAAAAAGGGGGACTCTGCTGCTGTAATGTGTAAAAAGGGGAACTCTGCTGCCGAAATTTGAATATTGGAGACAACTTTGCTGCGTAATATAAATTGGTATTATTTTGTGGCCATGCCCCTTCCCCATGAAGCCACTCACCTATATTTTTGACTTGAACATCCACCATCAAAACATAAATCGGCACCTATGGTTGATAATGCTGGTGGGTGGCACTACAGCAGGGATGCTGGCAGTGGGTTCCATTCTTGAAAGAAGCAAAGGCAGTGGAACAGCATTTTGCCATTGTATTTACAGTATTCAGAGGCATTAAGAAAGTGGGTCCATCTCCAGTCTCCAACTGGGCTGCCTTCTCTCTCTCTCCATGGACAGCATGGTCACTGTCACTCTGAGTGAGGGCATCAGCCACTAATTTAGCTAGGATAGAGTCCACTGTGCATGCTCAACCAGGTTGTGCCTTGTAAATGATTGCTGCTTTAAAAATACGGGCATTCTCATACAAAGTACTGCAACCCTGGAATTTGGACCCTGTTAAATTTACCCCATTGCATGTATTCTCATAAAAGAACTTTATTTTAACTTTTTTTTTATTATTATTGCAGTTAACATTCATGAATAGCATCAGCATATTTCATTGTGCTTCACAATTTGGAACATTAAAATAAGACTAGGTAATAACACACAAAGAGATAAGAGGGCCCTGCTCACACTCTATTGGATTCTCTCTCTGTATTGCGGTGCTGATGTAGTCACTACTGTATAGAATCTATAGTTGGAATTCTAAGCTCCTTTTGAATGAGTTCATAGTATAGACTGTCCAGGTCCAGAAAATTCAATGTCTAGATCAACAATCAATACGTCAACACCATATGGTCACCATGCATATGGTCGACATAAGTATTTATTTTGCCCGTATTTTAGTGGACATGACATTTTTAACTTTTTCATACTTTACCATCCACATGGATGCAGAGTGAAGCACCTAAGATAAAGCATAGCAAGCCATTGGTACATTAATTGAGGATACTCGTGCTGAGGTGTCACCATTGACACCAAAACCATGAAAAACCTTTTCTATGTCAGCCTTTTGCTTGTGTCGAACTTTTATTTTTTAGCTGTCAACATTGTGCATTTTGACCTTTTGGTGTTGACGTAGTCATTGTTATCCTTGACATAGGGCTTAATTCAGACTTTATCACTGCTGAGCGAATTTGCAGCATCCAGAAATCCGGTAGACGCCACCCCTCTATAGTGAAATCCCACCTTGCTTGTGTGCTAAAGGATTGTGGCTGATACACATGCACAATGTATCATTAATTAACTGCTGTGCGAATTTACACAGCAGCGATTAGGTCTGAATAAGGCCCTTTGTCACTAAATATACCACACCCTAAATGTTCACATTGGACAACATTTTAAACGATGCCAGAATGGTCAGTTCGACAACATCTAAATGTCATCCAGTGTGTACGCAGAGGGTTCAGACATCCTCCATTCTCTGTACATGAAGGACAATGAAGGATATCGCTGGCAAGAGATTTGACAGCATGGCCCCCACCCCCCCCCCCCCCCCCCTTATCGTCACATGGCACAGTGGGCATCTGCAAGTGTGTGTGCCAGGAGTTCCCAAACTTTTTTGAATCAAGGCACCCCAAAGCATCAGAAATGTTTTTGTGGCACCCCTAGGCTAAAGGTTTCACATTGAGAAAGTCAGAAACAAATATTAAGTTAAATAAATTGTGTTTATATCTCATCCTTAGGTTCAGTTATGTGGTAATAGACAACATTTACTTCTGTTTGTCCATAATTTAACTATTATATTGGACATAAATAACTTGAATTGGTCCTGGACCATCAACCCAGGGCTCCCCTGCAAGTCCCCCAAGGCACCCCAGGGTGCCACGGCACACAGTTTGGGAACCACTGGTGTATGCACTTTGATGATGCCGGCATCCCATCAGGTCGCGATTGAAGAAGGTGTTGCTTGGGATACTATTTAATCACAGTGCCACACATACAGTACCTACTTTTTTTTTTAAACTTGTGTTTCAGAATTTATGACAAAACTGTTAAAAAAAATCACAAAAATATTGTTACGTGAATTTCAAACAAGTATCAATATACAACACTTAAAAATGCATCTAACTACAGACCTTTTTATGATGTCTTCAGTTTTCAGTGCAGGAAGTAATATAATGGTTAAGTAAGGAACACTGAACATCTTCAGAATTAATAAACAAATGTCTACCCTTACAGAGACAGTCCCCGAGAGAGATTCAACCTCTTTAAAGATTTCTGAAATACTGTGTGGAAAACTCTTGTCTTTACACCCTATATAGATTAATTGCTGCAGCCTCCATGGAAACAAATTAGCACCACATGCCCTTCCTTTCACAAAGAGCTGTTGGCAGTATACTTCCCAGTACAAAAGGGACACTTTTTAGTTTTCTAGGACAATAGCAGTTTTATTACAATATGCTGGTAGTGTTTCATTTGAGTTTTCCTATGTAAGTAATTGTAATTGTACACTACAGCAATATTTCCATAATGTGCAGACCCTGAAATGTTTATAATTCTCTTTATACATCAAACAGAAGCAGAATAAAGTACAGGGTTCATTTAGGGTTGCACACATTTTAAACACACTTATTGTAGTTTTCCCACGCTTACCTACCCACACCAGACTCCGTTTTATCTAGGGATGTGCGAGTTAGGACTGGGGGAATCCGAACACACCCAATCCAAACCTGTGCTCCGAGTCTGTTCAGGAATTCCCACCCAGACTCGGAGCATAGTTCTCCGGACTGCACGAGATTCCGCCGTCAGATCTTGCAAGATCCAGACCCTTTACTACAGTCTAGGAGAGTGAAGAGGCAGTGTGTGTCCTGGCCGCCTCCTCGTCCGCCTGTCTGTCTGCATGCCCGCCCGTCTGCCTGCCCGCCATTTCACTGATACTTAGTAGTTATTACTACTAGTACAGTAAGGATACCACTGTTGTCCAGTTCAGTTATAGACAGCACTCAGTGCTGTAGTGTATATAGGCCAATCCAGTAATAGTGCTGTGCTGTAAAGGCCAGTCCAGAGATAATGCTGTATAGATCAGTCCAGGTATAGTCCAGTGGCACTGACGTTAAAGTCCAGTTGTACTACTGTTAAGTCCAGTGGTACTGCTAGTCCAGTTGTATTGCTGTTAAGTCCAATAGTACTGGCGATAAGTCCAGTGGTACTGCCGTTAAGTCTAGTGGTACTGCTGTTAAGTCCAGTGATACTGTCATTAAGTCCAGTACTGCCGTTAAGTCCTGTGGTACTGTTGTTAAGTCTAGTGCTGCCGTTAAGTCCAGTACTGCCATTAAGTACAGTACTGCCGTTAAGTCCATTGGTACTGCTAGTCCAGTGGCACTGCCATTAAGTCCAGTGGTACTGCTGTTAAGTCCTGTGGTACTGCCATTAAGTCCTGTTTGCCTTTATGTCCAGTGGTAATGCAATTAAGTCCAGTGGTACAGCCGTATAATTCCAGTGACAATCCAGTGTAAAAATAAAAGGGTTGTTTTAAATCCATATAATTTTTTCAGGCTTTGCCCTGTCTGTGGTTTAGGCCGAGTACACTTTCCTGTACCGCCCCCATATAATAATTTTTAAATAACCCCAAAATAAAAGGGTAATTTTTAAGGCTTATTTTTGCCATGTTGTGTGGTTTAGGGGTACACTCTCATATTATTATAACTCCAGAAATATAATGGAGAACAAAAAATTAGAGGAAAAAATAGTGAACAAGAAGAACTTCCTCCTAGTGCTGAAGCTGTTGCCACTAGTCATGACATAGAACATGAAATGCCATTAATGTCATTTGCCAAGGCCGATGCCCAATGTCATTGTAGAACATGTAAAATCTAAAATTGTAAAGTTCAGTAATTTGAAGAAAAAATAAATAAATGTAAATTGTTTGAGCAGAAATAAAAGCTTGCCAATATACCATTTTAGACATGGAGTGGCAAGGAACGGCTAAGGTTCATGACTAGTGGTTCAGCTTCACACAATGATCGAAGCCATCCTTCTCCCCCACTAGAAATTTTAAGAGAGTTAAGCTGTCATCAAAACACAGTAAACAACTATGCTTTCTAAAGACATGGTATCACAAATCCCCAAGAAGAGTCCAAGGGTGTTGGTGGTTGCGATGCCTGACCTTCCCATCACTCTACGGGAAGAGGTGGCTCCTTTGTGGTGACAGTTTTGCATGCCAAAGGCGCACACACTCCCAGACAAAAACTTCAATTTACTACCCCCTCAACCCCATACTGCCAACAATACCTACTTTTCAGACCATCAGAGGAGGTGGAGGTGGCTTCTAAGAAGTTCCAAAGCTGCCACTTGTATAAAGTGCAAAAAAGATGCAAGGATGTCTTTCTCATAGATATTCTTAATTTTGTGATAGGCAGACTTAGTGGCGCATACATATTCTGCAGCTCTTTACAGAGTATAGTTGAACATTCACATCAGTCCCTGCCCCAGTGGAGCTTACAATCTATAGTCCCTACCACATGTATGCAGATTTTGGTAGACCCGGCACTGCAAGTATGCAGGGAAGCTGCATCCCGATCCCCATTGACTCTCATACCCCAAAGACAGTGAGTGCTTCTATGTGTCCCCGGTTCCCAGCTTCCTGCTGTCCAGCATAAAGACAGCAGTGCTTGGGAGTAATGTGTTTCTAATGGAGGTGCCATGGTCTCTGGATCTTGGTGTGTGTGTAGGATACATATCAGCATGGTCCCATGGTCTCCTGTCTCCTATGCTGCATAAGACTTCTGGGTATTGCAAAAGGAATAATAAATAAATTCTCCTTAATGACAGGGGGCACATGCATACAGCACAACAAGAACCTTTGCATTGTGGTGGACCATTATGCAATATACAGTAAAACATCTATCCTTGTGCATCAATGCTTATTTAACGATAGATCGTAAGCTTGCAAGCAGGGCCTGCCTACATATATGGTATTGTTATTACTAAGTTTTTTTATCACTGTTGTTTTCCATTGAAAAGCTCAATGCAATTTGCTGCGCTGCATAAGAAACTATGAACAAATAAAATAATAAAGAACTTTAACAATGGTAATACCCATGTCAGGACAAATAATTTAATTAGCAAAATATTAAATTCCACAGGGTTCAACTTTGTGATTACATATGGTCCAGGTTAAAAAAAAAAACTAATCTTGGAAAAGAGTTAAGATAATCCAGGTCCCTCACTGTCCTCTTGACCAAAGGAGTAAAGGTTGCTAGTGGAAGGTCAGACTATGCATACATTAGAACCACAGTTAATATATGGGGTGACATTCTATGGGATGAGATTTGCGTTTTTTGGCGTTAATTAGTCAACAAAATGGCGACATCGCATTTTTCCGTCAAATCGCCAATTTAATGTGATGCGCTAAGGGACTGAAATCGCATATTATGTGCGTAAAGCCATGCGGACCAAAAGTGCAAGATTAATTCGCATTTTTATCGCATCCAGATGTTTTCGTATAGAAAAGTATACAACTCGTTTATTTAATGCAATGCGCTTCCGCAAATCGCACTTTTTAGGTGTCTAATTATCGCACTTATTTCAGACCAAGTTCTGTTTGGCGATTTGGCCCAGAACTCATTTTGGTCAAGTGCACACATGGTTAATTTCAACACAGGTGCCCTCATTTTCACTTACAAACACCCCTACATAAACCCCAACATCATTAAGGACACCTGTGAGGGTTTGAGACATGGAGATTTTGCAGAGTGGTTTGGTGTTGCTTATTTGTGATGTGGCCCATTTGGAGGAGCTGCGCAGGAGGGAGGAAGCTGCGCGCCAGATCCAGATAGCCCCCCGACTACTGCGTACCCCACGTATGTATCGTGCTCGGCTGTACCTGGACTCCCTCTCGGATCAACAGGTTGTGGGGATGTTTAGGCTGAACCGCATTAACCTGTTGGACTTATATGAGCAGGTGAGAGATGATTTGGACCCTTTTGGAGGAGGCAACTATGCAGTGTCTGGGCTGCACAAATTAATGTGTGCCCTCTACTATTTGTACTCAGTCTGTGACCTCATGGGCCTTGGGGGTATCACAGGCCACTTTCTCTAAGCATTTTACTCAAGTGTTACTTGCTTTAAAGAAGTTGTGGCGGACATGCATCAGATTCCCCAGTTCTGAGTTGGAGTGGCAGGACCACAAGTTGGCTTTCTATAGACTCTCAGCATTCCCTCGCGTGCTGGGAGCTATAGACTGCACACACATTGGGATTAGGGCACCGCACGTGCGGGGCCACGTCTACGTCAATAGGCGTGGGCGGCACTCCCTGAACGTGCAGGTTGTATCCAATGCTAATTTGAAAATCCTGAGTGTTGTGGCAGGCTTTCCGGGAAACTGCCATGACGCCTATATTCTGAGACACTCAGCCCTCTGGAACAGATTTACCAACCACCAAATGCCAGAGGGCTGGCTACTAGGTAAGTACCTTTTAACATATTACCCTGTCTGTCCCTAATTGTACCTGGTGCAATGTGTGTGTTTCCTCTTTCACAAGCATATTGCTCTTCTACCAGTGGGTCCTGTTTGAAAGAAACACAGACCTTACCATATAAGGCAATCGCTTCCTATCTGTGTTTTAGGTGACTCAGGATATGGTTGTGTTTCCTGGCTCATGACACCTTTGCGCACCCCAGAGGGCCCTGCACAGCACCGGTATAATGAAGCCCACATTGCAACCCGCAATGTGGTGGAGCGCACATTTGGCATCTTGAAGAGTCGCTTCCGGTGTTTGGACAGGTAGTCGGGTACACTGCTTTACCACCCTGCCAAAGTAGTGATGATTATCCAGGCTTGCTGCATGCTGCACAACATAGCCCTGTCCCAACCTGCCTATGTGGACGAGGAACATGCAGCAGTCGTGCAGGAAGCCCAACCTACCACACCTCGGGTAGTGAGGGGTACGCAGATGGGGAATCTGGTGCGCACACACATCATCAGCCGTTACTTTTCTGGTAAGCACATGTGCCCTGTACTCCAAAATGTACCTGTGCTGTAAGTGTACTCATTAACTAATGTGTGACCAATACCATCTGCTTCAACCCACATTTAGCCTAGTACACAGAGCCCAACGGATGCAGATGGTGGTGCTGACCTATCCCTTGCTGGTATCTAGCTTGTAAGTACATTTCATACATGTATGAATGAAGTATGCAGTCAAACATGGCTCACTGGTGTTGTGGAACTACACGTGCCAGCATGCCACATGACACACTATAACATTACAGTCCAAAGCATGAGTGTCAGAGCCTGCTAGAATATGTAGATGCACAACCTTTGCCGCCCAAGGAGATACCCCACACTACTTTAGTGCAATCCCATTGTCATATACCATTACAATATTTTATACTGCACACAATAATTGGTTTCCATAAAAACACACAAACACAATGGTATGCGGTTAGACATTTTTACTTCTGTCTACTTTTTCTGCCGCAATCTGCATTTTTGAAGGTGAAAAATAACAACTGTGGGGGCATGTTACAAGATGTTTGGGATTTGACAATTTACAAACATATATGAGCTACCTTCTCCCAGCATCAGGCACCACTACACCACTCCTAGACCCTGTACCAAGCCCACCACGGGTCCTAACACTCCGACGGGGTGGGGAAGTGGGGGAGCCACTTATTGGGGTTCTGGATACACTGCTGAGGGTAGATGCTGCGCCACCTCCCACATTGGCTTCCAGCTGCTGTATTTGGGCCTGCATAGCTAGTAAGGCATTGGTCTGCGCTGTGCATGATTGGGTTAGTGCTGTGATACTTTGCGCCCGGCTGCCAATATGCCTATTCTGTTCCCTTACAGCAGCAGTATGCTCTGCAAAACGGGTGTCAATGCTGTTAGCAATGCGCACATGAGTGCCTACACCTACCCGTACACTACGTGCCATTTTGTGTAACTGAAGGAAGGTGTCACGCATGTACCCCTGGATGTTACCTATTTGGAGGCTTTGGGAGGCCATGAATTCTATCTGTTTTTCCTTGAAATTGACCAAGGAGTTAGCTACTTGGGAAGCCGAAGCGGCTGTATGGGATGTGTTGGTGGGTGGGGGTGGGTTGGGAGACACCCCACTTGGGGGAAGATCACTCTGTGACGAGGTCTGTATTTCTTCCTCTGCCGCAAAGGTCTCGACCGGTTCAAGAATGATGTCCATTTCGTCTAGCACCATCATTGAAGAATCTGTTTGGTTGCTCCCTAGTTGTATAGCACCTGTGGATACAGATGAAGAGGTAAGTACTGATGCATCTATAGGCCACACTGTCGTCTATACTGTTTTAGAAAGGGCTTGAGATGCTGGACGCACATACCTAGGGGTATTATGTACTTACACATGTACCCCAATACAGCATGTAACATTGACATGATTAATATGTCACATGCCTATCTCAGATGACATTCATTTCCGTTGCAATGTAGCAGCAGGAGATGAATGTGGTGTGAGATATTGTTGATGTGACATGGGTGTGTGTACTGTATGTGTAATGCCGTGTTTTTTTTTTTTTCATTTACCTGCTTCCGCAGATTCTGCAGCAACGGGCCTTCTGGTCTTGGATGCGTGAGCACTTCGGGATTGACAATCTGTACAAGGAAAGATGGGCAGGCATTATGGACCTTGCAATGGCTATGCATTTTCTACAAACATGCATTGAAATGACAATAATGGACAATACCCTTTGGATAAGGACTGCTTTATTTCCTCACCACCTTTTTTTTGGTTTAAACCCAAAGATTTTTGTGTAAGATTAATATTAAACTATTGGACACATGACAACTACTGGATAATCTGTGGTATGTAGTCATGGCAGCTAAACCACCAGTACACCTCAGGGTTTTTGTCCACATACATGTTAGGCTGCTAGAAAGAATGTTACAGTGTTAATCAATATGAGCAGTTGTGGAACTACAAGGCCCAGCATTATCAGCAATTTCAAACTAGTAGCAGGCAATTTCTTGTGCATGACCTTGGGCTATGTAGTTCCACAGCAGCACTTTACTTAGCATAACAATACAAGTGAACATTATAGTTAGAATACATTGGCATGTATGTTTTGGATTGCATGGGGTCACACTTACCAGCTCTGGATGGCGTTTGCGGCCTATCAGTATCCACCACGTGCATGCCAGGCAGGACCTCAGGGGGTATGATGCGCTTCAGCTTCACCTCATACGAAGTGTAGCACACAGTGGTGGGGCTTCCTCCGCCAGTCTTGGTGGCCTCCTCCAACTCCATGGCCATTTTACTTTTCAACTGCCGTTTGATGTCGTTGAATCTCTTTTTCACATTGCGGACCAGGCGCTTGTGCTGACTTAAAGCGTTCACCGCCTGGGTGATGTCCTTCCACATAGCCCTTTTGCGCTGTGCAGTGGTCTTGTGGTGAGATTTGCCAAGCAAACGGTCAAACACTGGCAGAATAGCCCGGACAAGTGCTGCATTTTCCTCATAGGAAAAGCAGACCTTTCGGCCACTTTTTGTGCGGCCAGCTTCCACCTCCTCCTCCTCATTTTCAAGTCCAGCCATGTAGCCCTCCTCCTCCATGCCAGTGTCTTCCTCCTCCTCACCACCATCTTCCTCCACCTCTGACATGTGGCCCTCCTGCAGCTGGTGTGGGGTATGGTCAAGGTCCTGGCTGTAGGATGGGGATGCCAGCGGATCCTCCACCTCCTCCTGCTGGGGCTGGATGCCCAGGGCCTGGTGTGGGGCTGCCCTTGCTGTGGCCATGCTGCCTGCCACACTGCTGGTCTCCCACTTGTCTGGCTGCTGCCACTGGTCCCTCTGCCACTGCTCCCTCTGCCACTGCTTCCTCTGCCACTCCTCACTCTGCCACTGCTCCCTCTGCCACCAACACCTCTTCCTGTACTCACACTGCCACTGCTCCTCTCCATGTTCCTTACTTCCTATCAAAGAGTGAAATGGCGCCAATGCCCCTTTATATAGGGGGTGTGATGCATAATGGAGGGGACACAGGTGGGCCAATAGGTTAGGGGGTTCTTAGTCATGCGGAGACAGTTTTGTAAATCGCACTCCGGTTGGTCCAAAACTCGCACATGAGCGGCGGAAGAATTCGCACTTTTTGTGACTTAAAATCGCACCTCTTCGCACTTTTCAGCCTCCAAAACGCATTACATTAAATATGCGAATTATGACTGGAAAGTGCGATTTCAAAAAGTGCGATTTGCGGCGATGTGGTGCGCTAAAAAAACATGCGCATTTATCTCAATCCATAGAATGTCACCCTTGGTGTAGTATGGTCTATTTGGCTTTTCAGCATAACTCTGATTACATTGATTGAGTTCAAAACCTAATTTTATTACATTTTGTTTAATTTTCATTGTACAGTACTACTATACATGATTTGTGGTATAGAGCTCTGTGGCATAAACAAAGGTGATATGTTTTAATGTACAGTATATTAATAAATATTTAATATTTTAATAAATAAACAATATATTATTTTAGAGTACCCCAAAGTCTTATTTTTCTTCTCCTCTAGACTTGAGTTAAAAGCCTGTCTCGGTCTTATACTTTGTTTAGTAAATCGCCAATAAACTCTTGTGCTAATGTTTTGGAATTAGGATGGCATTCCTTCCAAATAATAGTAATGGAAGCTGTGACTACTGATAGCCGCTCCATTTTTCCATTTTTGCTTAGGGTCTGCCACACTAGATCATTTTCCCAATATGCCCAACTTTAGAGTTTGGCCCTCTCATTAGGAACTATCTAGGTAACTCTGGCCTAGGAATGAAAGAACAGTGTATAAATGTTCAAAAACAGGCCCGAGCTTGCAGTGCATCAGACAGAATAACACCTGCTTGCTGCTCTGCAAACCTGATAAAAGCCTGGTAGGGCCTCCTTCAGAAATGGGATCAGATGTATGGTCCCAGAGACTGCAACCCAGCTGATGCTTTCGTTTTCAGCTTTACTACAACTGAGGAGCCCACCCCCAGCATTGTCTTACAGGCTGCCTCAGTGTTCTCCACCTTCATTTGCCAGTCTGACCTGGTGCATCCCAGGCTACTCAGAGAGCACCTCAGAGGACATATCCTCCATTTGCCCTAGTAATGCCTGCTGCTGTCTATAACCTGTGGCTCATATCACTTGCCCTTCTATGGCACACATGGGGAGAAGGGGATGGGGCATACTAACACAGCCCCTCCTCCACAATTAATTACCATTTATTTAAATAATATGTTAATGTTAAGTTGATAACCCATTTTGGGAGTATCACAGTATATGTGTCAAAAAATATACATCACTCAACGTAGATTAAATACAGTCAGTTACAGGTCTATTCAAGCACTGTCAGTCATGCATTTATCTGCTATTTTAACTTCAAATCACTTTGGATATCATGTTCACAGATTAGTATTTCAGCGGAGAGGGTTAATTATATTTTCAACAGATATACAGCATGAACAAATACAGATGCGTTTTTTGGTTTAGATAACTGAACTAATCTGGGCCTCTATAGCAGTAGACTGCATTCCCATCATTCTTGGATCCACATAATTTTCACAAAACTTCAGAAACTATTTTTAAACCATACTATAAATGGTCACTATTTTATTAGAAGGATTGAATATCACATCAACTCATTCACTTTTATTTTTAGAATGTTTATATGAAATTTGAAAACCTAAAAGAAAACAGAAACAAAGAAAAAAAATTCAAGGTAGCAATCCAAAATGGCCATTTTATCTTTAATTAGACATTGTAATGTATTATGTTGAGTATTATATAAATTAAGCAGAGATGGCTGTTTGGTTAATTAACATAGATCAAACCAGTGCTGCATCTCCATAAGGAGCATATTCATCTTCCAACAAATTGAAAAAAATAATATGATGTGTATTGCACTAATATTGAATAATATAATATTTGATTGGCGAGATATAAAAGTGTTTAACCCAGAGTTTAATAGTGTATACACTGTGCAATTCAGGGTCACTTTCTATTCAATTTGGACTATATAGTACAAATCGATTAAAAAGTTAGTCCTAATCACATATGTACAGCCACAATCAATGTCCCGATTATGTCAGTTGCCTGTCCATCATGCCTTCATTAGCGTAAGAATGCCCAGCATTCTCATGGGAACGCCCATGAAACGTGGGGCATTCCGATATGCTAATGGTGCTGGGCAGCGAACAGAATGTTTGCCATGGGTGCACGCACCCTGCGTATGCACAAGCACAGATATGTGCATGCGCACTAACCCAACATCGGTCCCTGTGCCCTGCTGCAAAGGAACCTGAATAAGTTCCTTAGTCCTAAATGCTTTCCTTTGCCTTTCAGTTTTCCAGTTTTCTGAGTGATCTGTGCTGAGCAGTGTTTTGTCAATGCAGATAGGCGATTTAAGAAGGATAGACAGTGCATGGACTTTGCGGGCGTTGGTGACGTGAGGGAGGGCATATCGCCCTAGGTATACCATGCTTCATGTTAAGCGATCTAGTTAGATAGCTTAGAAATAGGGCTTAAATCATCCCATGTGTATGCCCCTTAAGAGTTTTAGAAATTCTACATTTTTTAAAACTTGGTTATACCATTTCAATACTCATCCTGCACTCTTTTGATACCCTCAAAAAAAAAATGCATTGTGGTATAATATAAAATAGCAGCTATACAGTGACCACTCAACATATATAAAACAAACATTATGGTCTGGGGATATTTTGAGATGGTGGAATTGGTGATTTAAAGAAAATCAAAAGAATAATGGAATGCAAATGCTACAACCATATTATGGTGCCCCATGCCATCCCCTCTGGCACCCACCATATCAATGATTGAACCACACAAGACATACAAACATACAACATGAAGAATTCTGAGGCAATAATTAGAATGTTCCTTTGTGAGGCTTAATTTTGGCTGTAATAAAAGTTCTTTCAATATAGATATTTATACTGAGGCTGTAAGTAAGGTGATAATTACCAGTCCCATTACTAGGCAGATCTCCTTTTCTGGTTAGTATTGGGCACCATTTCCTTTCTCAGAGCTGCTTTGCAAATGTCCCTATTTGCAGTATGTAGCACAATGCTCCTTTTAGCATGGGAACAAGCTCCAGGTGTTGATGTCCATAGGATGTTTGCCCATATGCTTGTATTATGGAGACCGCTTGTAGGGGATACAATAGGCAGTGGCCGGGCTGTGCAGGGCTCCAATACGCATTTCTCCACCTCTTACTTTGCTCGACGGCTTCCTCATCAGATGGAAGGTCAGAAGGTCCAGAAGATAATTGATAGTATCCGATTGGTTTCATATAGCAATATCCCATGTGAAATAGAACTCCTACCTTAGTAAATTTCGCCCATAATATATGACTAATAGACATGGAAGTAATACTTTTAAATAAATATAAACATTCTGGGTTGAAAAATTGCATATATTTAGCCTGTGCAAGCGAGTTACATAGTCTTCATCATCATCCTACTCACAAAGATGCACTTTGTACTAGCAATGTGTGTACTTCCCGGCTCAGCACAGCCTGCAGTTGTGTAGACTCACCATCCTTAATTAATATGAGAATACTGCAACACCCCATTTATGTCTATTCAGTCATAAGTGGACCTACAGTTAAAATTAAAGTGGCCAGAGAAAACGTTTATTAAGTGGCAGCTATGATTAAAATGAGACCGCTGTGTTTTGGTTTTGTTTCTAAAGCAACGTTTTGGTTTTGAATTTGGTTTATTTAAAAATGAACAAAAACAGCTAAAAATCTGTTTTTCATCCCCACAGTAATTTACCTTTATTTCCAGTGTGAAATGACACCTGGAAACGAGGGAGCGGGGATTTGTTTTAATTTCCCAATTGGCTTATGGGTGAGGGGTCCTGCCTCACTCACCGTTTAGCAGTGACACTGGAGGAGAGTGTAGGAAAGTCCAGACCCTTTGTGATTGGCGGCTTCTAGAAGAATTTCTTACAAAAGCCGGTCACGCTATGTTTTTGACTGGTCACCTTGTTTGTGACCAGGTCAGATAATGCACAGCCTGGTGTGGCTGCAAATGAGGCAAACACACCAGGCAAGTGATTAAAAGGATAATGTAGACCCTCTGCTGACATTATGCAGACAGCAGTATGTATGGCTGCACCCGGGTGACCACGGCACGGCAGGCGTAGGGCGGAAGTCCTGGGGCATCTGACGTGCTCAGTGCAGGAGAGCTGAGCTGCTAAACATGCACGCTTCTAAAAAAGAGAGGATCTCCTGCTGACCCCCCTAGCCCCTACAACCACCATAACCACAGCCGCCACAGTTGTAGTACTTGCGGCAGATCAGTCGGCCGGATAATCGGAATAGTGTGCCTGACGGGGGCCCACTGAGCGAAGGCTGGTCGGCCGGGAGCTCCTGGATGATAGCCGGAGGATGGTGGCGCTGCCTCTGGCAGATCTCCTGGCGGTGAGAGGCGCTGGGCGGCGACGCGGCTCCTGACGCCGCAGCAGACAACACCAGACGTGACAGCTGGAAGCCGGTGAGAGAAACAGTGGGGGTCCCCGGCAATAGAGAAGGGAGCAGGGTGGGGCAGATGAACTTGCCTACCTGGCCGGAAAGTAGCTACGTGAAGCCTACAGACCAGCTTGGGGACCAGGAACTCCCTGGCAAGAAGCAGCGAGGATACTGATGCCGAGGAGAAGGGGGAATACCCTTCAAAAAGGCCCTTACAGAGAAGTGTCTGCACGGCAAGGAGATTCCCCCGAAGTGTGGCTAGAGAAGTGGCTAGCAACAAAATTTGGGAGAGAGATGTTGTCCCCCCAGTTTTGCATCGAAAGAGCCCATCAGGTGCCAGGGAGGCCATTACCACCAGGAGCCCCAGCAAGAATGTTCATTGCAAAAGTGATGAACTTTAGAGACCGAGATGCCATTATTCGAATGGCTCGAGCAAAAAGCCAGTTAGAGATCAATGTGTCCAAAATAAGGATCTTTCCTGATTATTCTAGAGACGTACAGTACAAAAAGAACGGATGAAATATATTAACATCAAAAAAAGGCTGAGAGAAGCAGGGATTCAGTAATGTTTCCGGCTAAATTTAGAATTATCACGGATGGAGAAACAAAGTTTTTTACATCAGCTGAAGAGGCCGCTATGTGAAAAAGGGATAAGATAAAAATGAAATAGTTATGTCGCAGTAAAGCTGGGTGATGAAATGAGAAGACAGTGTTCTATGAAATAGGCGTTGCATGTGCTTTTTTGTTTTTGATTTATAATTTTTTTTTATTGGTCTCTTTTCCTTTGTTCCCCAGCTGGATGAATAGAGAAGCTGTGGTTGGGGGTGGGGTGGGGGAGGGTGAGGATTGGTTAATGTTATAATAAAGCATGTAATGAAGGTAGTAAGTTAAAATGTCACGTTAGAGAGCCCACTGTAATGGTGGTCATAAGGAAGCTATTCCTATAGTCGCTCCAGGGAGGGCCAGAGTGTAAGGGGAATAGCCCTATTGGGTTAAGTGGTGAATGCTTAAGGGGGTGTAGTTGGGTGGATGCTAGGAAAGGGGGGGGCATGGGAGTAAAGTATCCTTTAATGGGAAGGTATACAGGGAGGGGGCCGGGGGAAGGGGCATATGGGAAAGATGCAATATATCACTCTTTTAAGGGCTACTAAAAATGTAAAAAAAAAAAACAGAAAGGGATCTATATGGTGTTAAAAGGAAGGCACTGAATATAATGTATTGCACAAGAGATGATGTCACAGCTTGTCTTAGTAACTGTGGATATGAATGCACATAAAATATGATTAACACATGAAATGGTAAAGGTACTATGTTGGAACGTCTGCGGACTTAATGACAAAATAAAAAGAGCCACTGTAATGAAGGTAATTAAGAAACACGGGGCACAAATAATATGTTTAAATGAAACACATTTAATAGAGGAGAAAATAGTAGTGTTAAAAAAGGGTTGGGTAGGGTCAGCATTTCACTCAACATTTACGAATAATTCAAGAGGGGTCTCAATTTTAATTCATAAAAATGTGCCATTTCAGTGCAAACGGAAATAAATAGATAAGTATGGTAGGTATGTCTTTCTGGAGTGTCGGGTATACAGGATAAATGTGTGCATCTTGGCCGTATACCTCCCCCCGCCATTTCAATACAAGATCTTGGAACGAGCAGTTGAATTTGTATCTAAATCAAATGGGGCAGAAACAATATACCTAGGAGATTTTAATAATGTGATGGACCCCAGCCTGGATAGGTGGAATCGCACCAGGGGGATGGGAAAAATAGGGAATAAGGGGCTCGATAGGTTTATGGGGGATATTGTTTGGAGGGATGTATGGAGGGTGAGAGATCCCAAAAAATTGGAATACTCATATTACTCAAGATCTCTGGAAGCTTTATCTCGTATTGACATGGCTATGGTGGATGATAAGATGTTCCCAAAAATAGAAAAGATAGAATTTCTGCCTCATGGTATATCTGTCCACTCCCCAATATTGATACAAATAAGACAACAGGAGGAAAGGGGATGCAATATGTGGAAATGCCACCCTGCATGGTTAGAACAAATGGGAGCAGGATTGGTATTAGAGCAGGAGTAGGAGGAATACTTTAGCCACAATTTAGACTCAGCACCACAGGCGGTGGTATGGGATGCAGGGAAGGCTGTTATTAGAGGGTCATTAATCAAGAGGATAGCGCAAATAAAAAAAAGTTGCAGGAAAGAAACAATATTAGAGAACCAATTTATACAAAATAAAACTGAAAAAAAAGTAAGAGTGGATGCAAGCAAATAGACTGTGGATAAACAAGTTGAAAGTAGAAGCTGTGAAACAAGAAGGGTTCCTAGCCCATTATAAATATATCAATGAGGACAGGCCTGGGAGTTATTTGGCTCAGTTGGTTAGGAATTCAGCACCAAAAAATCATATTATACAAATGGAGTCAGAGCCCTGGGTGATCGTAGAGACTACACCAGAAATTTCACAGACATTTGTTAATTATTATGCAGGATTGTATACATCCACACTGGAATAGTTCCTGGCTGGGATACAGATTCCAAAAATAAGCAGAGAACAGGGTGCATTAATGGAGAACTCCATCTCAGTTGAGGAAGTAAAAGAAGCTATAAATCAACTAGCAGGTAACAAGGCACCTGGATATGATGAAATCCCGGCAGAAATTTACAAGAAACATAGGGGAAAAATAGCTCCTTGGTTAACAGCCATGTTTAATAAGAGTCTGATAGAGGGGAAATTACCCAAGTCAATGGACGAAGCATTAATAATAGTAACCCCGAAGGAAGATAAGGACCCGTGTAAACCAGAGTCATATAGGCCGATCTCATTGATTAATATGGATGCCAAAATACTTGCAAAAGTATTGGCCCAGAGAATGGAGGTGGTCACTAACAGTGTCATCCACCCAGACCAGACTGGGTTCCTTAGGGGTATGAGTACTGGGGCAAATATTAGATGTTTATATACAAATATTCAGCTAAGACAAGAACAGGAAAATGTAAAGGCTATAATATCACTTGATGCGGCAAAGGCATATGACTGTATTGAGTGGGCATACCTGTGGGCTGTGTTGGAAATCTATGGGTTTGGTCCTAAATTTATAAGTTGGATTAAGCTGTTATACAGAGACCCTAGGGCAAGAGTCCAAATTAATGAATACAGTACAGAACCGTTTGGGTTAACCAGAGGGACAAGACAGGGGTGTTCTATATCCCCAGCCCTGTTCAATCTTGCAATAGAAGCGTTGGCATGTATAATGAGAACTACATATGAGATTGCGGGATTTGGACAGGGGGGGGGGGATAGAGAAATAATATCAATGTATGCAGACGACATGTTGATTTATTTGAGTGATCATATGGCAGAATTGACTGTAGTCCTAAAAATAGTGGAAACATTTGGGAAGTACTCGGGCCTAAGAATAAACTGGGGAAGTCTAATATAATGCCTTTGAGAGGGAATATAGTAGAACAGGAGAATAATGGAGGCTCGCTGTGCTGGGTGGATGACACAAAATACTTGGGAATTCAAGTTACTAACAAGGTGGAGGAGTTTATTAAAAATCAATATTGAACCACTTATTAAGATGTATCAGGGTAAGGTACAAACATGGTTTAGAATACCCCTGACAGTAACAGGGAGGGTAAACCTGATAAAAATGTTGTTATTACAAAAAATTGTATATATCTTTCAGAACTCACCAGTATACCTAACTAGGAGTGTATTTAAAAAGATAGACAGCATCACAGCCTCATTGCTATGGGGGGCAAAGAGGATAGGAATAAAAAGGGATACCTTAATAAGACCAAGAAAATCAGGAGCCCTGTGCTTACTACATTTCCGGTTGTATTACATTGCAGCACAACTAACTCACAACCAAGTATGGATAAGGGGGGGAGAAAGACCTCGGATAAATGACCTAGACACACAGAACTGTGGGAATATGACACCTAGATAAGCCATCATAATAGGAAATTTAAATAAAAACAAAGAATTCACTAATTAAACAGGCCAAAACAATATGGGAGAGTGCAAATAAAATAATGGACTATAAAGGTTTAGACCCTGAGATCCCAGTATGGATCAAGGGAACAAAGGGAGGAAATAATGAATTGAGTGAAGAAGAAATTAGAGTCTCTTGGAAGAAAATAGGGATAGAAAGTATTGGCCAAATGTATCAAGATGGGGTATTGAAGAAGTATAATCAACTAGATGTGGAATATAAATCACCAAGGGGTTTCTTTTTCCGATATCTACAACTGAGGGGTAACCTGAATCAGATATATGGAGGAAGAAATGTGAATATAGAAAACTCCCCAATTAAGATAATGTTAGACAAAGAGAAAAAGGTGAAGGTGGCTGAAATCTATAAGATATTAGTAAATAAGCTCGAGAATCCACAAATAGACAAAATTAAACAAGAGTGGGAGAGAGATGTGGGGGAAATTAGTAACCAACAATGGAATCGAGCACTAGCCTCACCAACAAGGGCCACAGAGTCTATCCGGTTTCAACAGATCCAACTATATATTCTGCATAGAGTATACATCACTCCGATAAAAATTAAAAAATTCAATCAAAATAAAGAGGATGTAGGAGGGCCCAGCGAACATTCTTCCATATGATATGGCAGTGTGAGATGGTTAAAGCATTCTGGGACCAGATAGCCCTCATATTAAGGAACCTGGGAATGACAGAAAGGCACTATAATGCCAAGACATGTTTATTGGGTATTATAGAGGATGTAAGGGATGGGGAGGTAAACACTCAACTTTTTTAAAAACTAACGGCAATGGCTAAAGTCATAATTGCTAGAAAATGGTTGGCACAGGAGAGACCCGAATTGGGACAATGGATAAGATTAGTAAATGACACAGTAGAACATGAAAAAACACATGTATCTTAGAAAAAGGAAAAATATAGGAAAGTTTGAAAAAAATATATACACAGTGGGTACAATCACAGCACTACAATGTATAAAGGATAAGAAAGCATGAGGAGTTAGTAGCACAGATAGAATCTTCAGTGAGAGAGGTAGAGGAGGGAAGCCCGGCATAATATATGCAACTGGGGGGGGGGGTAGATGTTTGTAGGATGAATGTAATGAGTAGATGATTATATAAGAATATTGAATGGTAAAAATGGAAGAAACAACACACGCGAATATAGAACAATACCAATCATGTGTCAACAGCGAATATCGATGTATGAAAGTACTGTGATGATTTTATTATTATATGTCCCTGTCTTTTGTATATGGAAAAATCAATAAAGAAATACAGAATTAAAAAAAAAGGATAATGTAGACAACCCTAATTGTCCATATTTGCATGTGCTTGTTTCCAGTGCATACACAGTTCAATGTATGGAAAATGCAGAATGACCTCTGCAAATAGTAGTATGTTCAGCTCTGCAATAGCCCCTGTCATTTCATTAAATACACCATACTCAAGCAGACATCAGCACATAATATAATAGATGTATTGAGATTTCTACATTTTAAACCAATATTTGTGCCTTGCTGAAGACATTTTGTAAACAAAAATAATAGTAAACTCTGTTCAACATTTACCAAAAGTATTGGGAATAATCCAAAGCTTCTACAGTCAAAATACTTTGCTGCTCCTCCTCGAATGCAAAATGTCATGAACTTTTAAATATAAAGAAGGATTCATAAGCATCTATAGACAAGGAGCCTGTGTTTCCATTAGCAGCGTATGGATGATTAAAGAAATTCTGTGAAGAATGTTGGGGGTGGAGAAGGAGGAGTGGATTCCATACAGATTGCAGCTGCCTTGTGCAGAAAGGAAACCTTCATAGGGATAAATCTTTGTTGTGGAATGTACAGAACACATTTTAAAATATATTCTGGATTGCTTGACCAGTGACATTTTCAGTTCTATCTGTAAAATATAGTAGTGTGTGCTGTTTTTGTGTGAATATATTCACACATAGAATTTCTAGGCTACTTTAAGCATATTAGTTCTGTACAACTCCTACTGCCAAAAAATTCATGGACAATTATTCAATACCAAGGAAAATTACCATTTTCCGTGGTCATTCTTCTAACACAGTGTTCACAGTGTAACAAAACTATTTTAGCTGTATACACATTCTTGACATTTCACTAAGAAAAAGTATACATTCTTTACAAACTTCCCACTCAATAGAAAAATAAGTTGCTATTTAGCAACACATAGTACTAAAACAGTCATTTAAAATAAGCATATAGCATGAATATATATATATATATATAACCAATCAGAATCTACTTATTTATTTAGTACCATCTAGAAGATAATAGATAACATTTGATTGGTTGCCCATAGAAACATCCCATCTTCAATATGGGATCCCATCTTATAAAATCCCTTTGTGCACAAATAAATATCTTGCAAGATTGTTAAGGCAATGGAGTCATCTGCTGCCGGGCTCCTGCTCCCAAGGGGGCATCTCTCCTCCCCTGCAAGTGTGAAGCAGTTAATTCAACGCCATCGATATCACTTCTGCGGCTGACTCCCTCTCCTAGCTGGACCACACTTTCTTTATTTTAAGCATATTATACATAACATGCATACATACATGTATTTATATAAGGTGGTGTGTGTGTGTGTGTATGTGTATGTGTATGTATGTGTGGGGGGGGGGGGAGGGGGGCACCAATATTTATCTTGCCTCTGGGCAATTGGGATGAACTTACGCCACTGGGAGATACCATACAGAACGGTTGAGGCTAACTGCATAATGCAAGAAATATATCACGGAATAGCTCTTGCTCATCTTTATGATATATAAGTGTATTTGTATTTGTATTGATAAGTTTCCTGAGGGAAGCATATGCCGTATCAAGTTATGAAACTGTATGTTTAGAAAATCCATTGTAACTATTATGAAACCATGACACTTAAACAAAATTAGGTTACAGGAAAATTGTGAGCTTGCAAATAAGATCATTTCCTTGTTTAATCACTTTTTCCTTACCACATAATTGATGTGAGAATTAGGGACTTTTAACATTGTGCACAAAAATGTCATCAGTTCTAATGGCACGCAGAGCTGACAGCTGTACACATTGTGCTCCCTGCAAGGCTGAGAAATTTGTCTTCAGACATAAAACTTTCATAGCCAAATTGTTGTCCTACAATTATATTTCCTGTTTATCTCATTCGGCATTACCTTATGGGTACGTGTACCTCCATCCTGGCAAAAGATCCCCCTTTACCTAATATTAACTAAATACCAAAGCCCTCACAGCATGAACAGACTTTTCCTTTCTCATTAGATAGCTATGTAATTATATCTCACCTAGGGACATTTTAAGCTTTATCTGTCATAGTTTGGGTTTTGTGCAGAATGTACAGGAAGTAAAGAAGTGATTGTTACTCAAAGTATATGGAAAAGAAACTGAAACCATCATGGATATGTTCATTATAGAAGTAACCTTCCTACCTGACAGCAACACCGACCGTACTCCCCCCCCCCCCCCCCCATCCTTTTCTGCCATTGTCCCCTCCTTCTTCATCTGTTACAAAATATAAAAAAACTTGTAGGACAATAGTTAATAGGCTTCAATTTTTTAGACAGCTAAAGAAAAACGCACCGTAGGACATGTAATAAGGTGCACATTTTTAGACAAAGGGCCAGATTCTCTAAGCTTCAAAACTGATAAAATGGAGAGTGATAAACAGCCAGCCAATCAGCTCCTGCCTGACATTTTTCAAACACAGTCTGTGACATGGCAGACAGAAGCTGATTGGCTTGCTGTTTATCACTCTCCATTTTTTCACTTTTGAAGCTTAGAGAATCTGGCCCAAAGTCAGTAACAGGAATGCATTCTTTTTTTTACACACATTTTTTTTGACAGGACCATGCATAGAACTCACTGTGCATGGTTCTGTCAAACTCACCAGCCACAACCAGATCTACTTTTCTGGCAATTTTTGGTAATGTTTAGAGTGTGATTTGAAAGATCGCACCCTATTACATTTGTCATTTTGATATTTTCTATGAGAAAACATCTGGATGCATTTTTTTTTCATGGCAAAATGTGCAATGTTTACCACAAATCGCACACTACTACATGTGCAGTTATTGGTAATTTAAAAAAAATGCATATTCTTAAAAATCTCACCTCATTACATCTCGCCCAAAATGCCTAAAAAAAAAAGAAAAAGAATCAACTGACCTCATTTGGCCAGTGGCCTATCAGGTCTCTCCCCCAAGTGAGCCTGCTGCGCTGTGCTCCCAGCAAACATTACTCACGTGCATAATGGGAAATCCGCCACTTTGAGTGATTTGAACTTCTAAGTTTTTGATTCTGCTTACATATGGAATTGTGCTCATCTATTTCTAGAGATAACTCTTCAGAAGTAGGCCATTTATATTGGGAAGGTCGGCCTTACTGTATGCTCCATTTAATTATATTTAACTTTTCTTTTAATAGCTGACTGACTGAAAATCTGTAAGGGTGCTGTCTGTATGTCAAATTAATTAAATATCAATTCTACTCTTTGCTCTGGTGGGAGTCATCACTGAGGATATTTAGGAGCTGCAGGTCCCTTATTGGCTGCTAGGATCATCTGAGGCATAAGCACTCAAACTAGAGGAATGCAGTCAGCTGACAAACATGAAGATTCCCAAACAAGGTCAGAATAAAACCTTGAACTGTGGGACAAATGGCAATGTAATTGACGCAAAATGTAGCAGAATATGACAGAAAGCCTATGTTGCTAAAAAATTATTTCAAGACTTATATGGCTATAAAGAGTTTAACCCACAAAGAGGTGGTGTGTCTAAAGATGCAACAATCAGTACACTATATCAGTGCCTATAGATGCTGATAGCAGTCATCACAGTCCTTCATACACATTCAGATGCACGGAGGTACAATAGGAAAGTGGCATTTAGATAAAGGTGCATACGGGCGACCTTCAATAAACTAATGGTAGCCACAGCCATGTCTCTGTCTACATGTGAATCTGTCCTTAGTGTTGATCTATAGCATATCTTTAGCTCAAATTATGTTTTGAATCATACTTATACAAAAAATATATATATGAACCTTTTTGCTGGATTTTCCACTGTAATCAGAATTTTTTTATCTGCAGTCTAAAAGGGATTTGTTTACACCACAGCTGTCACTTAAAAAGCACATACAGGATTATCGGAGTTTACCAGTTACATACTATGCATCTCAGCAGTGGCGTAAGTTCATATCAGGTGCCCGGAGGCGGCAAAGATGGTAATGCCCCCCAACTACACTTACATAGCATAAGTGACCCCCAAATCTACAGACAGCACCTCCAACCCAGAATGTAGTAGCTGAAACTACGATCTCTGTCCCCCCCCCCCCCCCCCCCCATCACCAAACACTGTCGCCCTGTCCACGTCAGCCTGTCTGCAACGGTGTGTACAATATACACACATAACATCACACACAAACACACACATATATATATATATACACACACACACACACATACATACATACATACATACACAGTCACACATAAGCATACATACACCTATGCACATGTTCACTCACAAATATACATAGTCAAACACCTATATACATACATATACAGTCACACCCATGCACACATACAGTATAATAGTAATGTACAAAGATAAATATATACAGAGCACATTCCTGTCACACTCACCATGATGCTGGAGGGCCTGCCGTTTAGCCCCGCCCCCTTTTCGGACTGCTCCTCAAAGCCTGCAGGGTGATTCAGAAAAACTTTTGGGAGTCTGGGAAGGGTGAGCAGTTGACATTATTAGCCCCCTATTCGTCTGGCTGCTGGAGAACTGAAGTGAAGAGAAACTAAAGTAAATTAAAGCTCCCAGCAGCCCTGAGCTTCCTGCAGCAAGGGCTGCTAGGAACTGTAGTTACTTTCAGTTTCATCCCTACCCTGCACACATGACCCGGCTGCTGCAGCAGTTATGTCGGCACTCACTTTGATCTGACTCCTGCGTCGGATCATGCCCCCATAGCTGTGGTGCTGGCTCCTTCTTTCCTGTGACAACTGCAGCAGCAGGTATGTTTTGTTACCGCTCACTGCAGATGTCACAGGCTCCTGGTGCCGGCTCCTGAGTCCTCAGTGCCCCCCCTAGTGGCTAACGCCCGGCGGCCAATGTCTCCATTGCCTCCGGGAGTTACGCCACTGCATCTCAGCCGGACTTAAAAAAGAAACCCAATGGGGCAGATGTATTAAGCCTGGAGAAGAGATAAACTGGAGATAAAGTTGAGATAACGTGAAAGGAGAAAAGCAGCAGCCAATCAACTGTCAACTGTCATTTTCAAACACAGTTTATTGGCTGGTGCTTTATCTCCTTTCACTTTTATCTCACGTTTATCTCTTCTCCAGGCTTAATACATCTGCCCCATTGTTACTTATATAGTGACCTTGATAAGAATGGAGCATACAGCATACATTATTGAGGTCTCAGGATGACCTGTTTAATACAGGTTGAGTATCCCTTATCCAATATCCGTTATCCAAATTATTCAGAAAACCATACATTCCAGAAAGTTAAAAAAAAATATTTTGTTTTGCTAAAAGCACTACTGGGGACATCTGTAACAGCACTACTGGGGACATCTGTAACAGCACTACTGAGGACATGATATGTAACTGGCACTAAATATCTGCAAGAAAGTGATTGCTTTTCATTTAAATTCAGTATCTGAGATAGTACACAAACTTTGTTTCATATTTTAAAACCTTGTTTTATGCGCAAATAAAATCTATTTGGGTGTATTTCATGTGTTTGATGCGATTGTACAACATAAATGCAAGATACCCCAAGATACATAATTGAAATGTAAAAATATTCTGAAATACGGAATAATCCGTTATCCAAAATTCTTCTGGTCCTGAACATTTTGAATATGGCATACTTAACCTGTATTGCAACATGTTTGCAATAATATTTAAGATTATTTTTATTGATACTAATTTTATTGTTGACATTTATTGCTTTCAGAAATTATTTAAGTTTCTAAAAGCTTCACTATTCTTCCCTTTCAGTTTACACATACTAACTCTATTTATAATTATTTTTGATTATTAGCACTCTAGGCCTGGAAATTGTCCATGGCCTATATTTGACCCTGTAGTTGAGAGCGCTAACTCTCCAATAATGTGCTACAATCATAAACCTGAATAACCATAATTGTTGGTGAGTTACAGCAAATGTTACAATTTTGGTGAAAAAAAGAGAGTACCTTAATTAATGGCTTAGGTAAGGATTTCACAACTATATTTTCTCTGCGCCTTCACATATAGATGACCAGCGGGGTGATGCTGGCTATCAAAATACAGGCATCACATAAGTTAACTTTTCCTTACCTACAGCCTAACACTAATACTCCTGCTGCAGTCTAATGCTGTGTGACGGTGAGATTTGATATTAGATTTTGACTATATAGTCAAAATCGCATGCAGATCGTATACAGATCGTAAGCAGATCGCACAGGTTTTATACCTTGCGATCCCGATGCACACTCCCGTGACAGCACAAATCGAAACTCAGATAGACAGGGCAGCAATGATTATATAGTGCAAATCTAATGCTGATTGTATGAATTGTATGCTAAAAGTACAGAGATAGCAAAGATTGCATAGCACTTGAATCTTAAGTCGAATAGCAAGGGAATCTCACCGTGTGTACACAGCATAACCCTAACCCTCCCCTCTAATGCAAAAACGTAACTCTCCCTCTCCGCAGCCTGACCCTAACCCTCCCCTCAGCAGCCTAACCTTAACCTTTCACCCCCACAGCCTAACCACCACTCCCTGCATAATTATATTTGGGATGTTGGCAGTCGGGATTTCCTTACCAATGTCAGCATTCTGGCACCAGTCTCCTGGTGGTTATTGGGTTGGCGGCATCCTGTCCATCAGGATGCTAAATGCTAAAATTGAGCATTTATCAGTCATCTGCTCATACATTTAAGTCATACTGTGCATTTCAATGGTCTTAATACAGCAGTCACAGATAGGATTTATTTGTAAACTGATTGACAATCAGTTTGGGGGGTTCTAAAGGGGAATGGTTACAAAAATGCAGACATTTAAAGCCTCTTTTGGGACGGGTTTCAGAATGGTCATGCCCAAAGTACCAACAATCAGACCGGAATGAGGTCCAATCTATTAACATATTGACATGCACAGTATTAGCACGCAACTCTGAATCAGGCCCTTCACATTCTCCCTGCTACCACTCTAATCCTGTGCTCTGGCAATCCCTTCCCATGGCAACCTAAACTCACTTACACTCCTTTAAAATGTTTGATTAGAAATAAATTATGAGCACCTTCATTTAGTCTCTTCATTATCCATCTCTCTCATTTATACCTATATTTAGCTATTATAATACCGTTCTTCTGTGCATTCATGTCACTACAATCAAATTAGTGTAAATTACAAAAAAAAGTCTATTCATTCCAGTTTGTCCTCTTAAACTGAACAATAAACCTATTAGGATATGATCTGATGTTCATATTACTTTCCCTCGTCTTTGTATTACTTGTACGCCTGTAACAGATACAGAACATTTATCTGGTTACCGTCTGCAGCTGCATACTAAACATACTATTATACTGTTGTGTTTTAGGTCACATATTTATAACATAGGTTTTAATGCTATGCAAGGTATCATGGGAAATCCATCTTGAGCAAGTGTAAATTCTAGGTCTGTCTCCAAGGCTAGGCATTACCAAACAGCATTCGGAAGGGGTTTTCAGCCATGGAGAGTCTTCATGTATGAACGACCTCTTTACTCAAACTACTGTAACTACTGTGCTCTTATGCTTGTATGATTATTTTATATTATTATTTGAAAACACTATTATCTAAGCCAGTGACTGGACTTCTTCTAATTGTTTTGAAAGTAAAGTGGATTGAGTGTATCCAAAATGTGTACAATAAATGAATACAAATATTACAAGTGCAGGTAGCGGTTTTCCTTAAACCATGTGTTTTATCTCTTCTTTTTTATTTCATGCAACATAAAGTGCGTATGTACTATTGCATCATAAATAAAACATAAAAAAGTGTCAAGTATGAAATTAACACCAGAAAACCACAATGTAACAATAACAAAAAGGTTTACTATGTGTTACAGTTCTCCAGCTACATCCCTGTATTTTATTTAAATAATTACATAATTATATCTACACTCACCAAATGAACCATGAACATTCCACACATATAAAAATCAGTTGATTCCACATGCCGCAAAGTACGTTCAGCCAGCCAACTCGGGCCACACTGTTTCCCAACTTGTCAGTTCTAAAATAGAAATCACACAGAATTATATAAAAATGATCTATAGCTATTATTATTTTTATATTAGATAAACCTACAAAAATCAGATGTTAAACACGATAAATGCAATATGCATTCTATCCCGGTTGTAACCTACCTACACCCCACCTTCATAAGTAAGACCCCACCAACTGCAAAAGGCCTGTGTGAGGGTAATCCTCAGCCCAGATAAACACAGTATAGCGGCCAAGTTACTAGGGGGCAGATGTATTAAGCCTGGTGAAGAGATAAAGTGGAGATAAAATGGAAGGTGATATCGCAGCAGCCAATCAACTCCTAGCTGTATTTTTTCAAACACAGCAGATTGGTTGCTGCGTTGTCAACTTCTACTTTATCTCCACTTTATCTCTTCAGCAGGCTTAATACATTTGCCCTTAGTTAGCATGTATTTGCCAACACAATCTGCATAAAACATTTCCAGACATACAACAACCATTGCAAACAGAAGAGTGTCTTGGAAGAGTACATTCTAGCGCTGTTCATAGAAAACTAATTTTATTTAATGCAAATGTACAAAGACAGTGGAAAATGGGCATCATGTGGATCTGCCAAGCAGAAGTATTGAGTCACCAGGGGACTTCCATTTCAAAATTAGTTTTCTGCTACATTTTGCTCCAAATGTTCTCATATTTATTGCACCTATAGATATACATCTACTGTATATCTATAGAATGTAAGAGAACTATATGTATATTTATCTACAGAGACAGCTGACTCAATTTCAATATGAGATCACAGTTGATAGTTTTATTGCAGTTAAAAGAACTATTGAACCCAGCTGTGATGGCAAAAAAGAACAGATGCACTTGTTGTACACACAGAGCCTGATGACCTTTTGTACAATTTTTTTTATTGTATTGATGCCATGACTGCAGCTGCATTTATTGGCAACATAACAAAATCTAAACCAGCTCTGGCCTTCATTCGAGAACACAGAGCAGTACATTATGGATATACAGTATCTTTGCTTTCCATTAGCATTATCTGCTATGCAGTTGACATAGAGCAAATAAACTATTAAAATCAGAATAAAAACATTTATACAGAACTTAGGGACCAGCAGTGCATTAAAACAGCTTTTTATGAGAAAGGTTAAACAGTGGAAACTTAACAAAATATAGGATACGTGGTAGTGGTAATATTTTACTGTCATTTAATGTAAGAAATGGTCCAAGGTCAAAACACACATTCTTCAATACCTGATATGTTATTACCTTGTGGGATATAGGGGCATATGTATTAGGCCTGGTGAAGCAATAATGTGGAAGGTGATACAGCACCAACCAAACTCCTAACTGTCTCTTTTTAAACCTAGTCTGTAACTTGACAGTTGGGAGCTGATTGGCTGGTTTGTTATCACCTTCCACTTTATCTCTTTACCATACTTTATGCATCTGGGACCCTATATCAAATGAAGAAAGAAAAATGTAATATACATATTGCACACTGGGTCCAATTCAGATGTGGACATGACTGAATTTCTCACTGATGGGGCAATCCTCGACTCCTCCTACCTGCCTATCACTGCCATCCCGCCGACCTGATGTGCCAATGGCGGGTAGTGATGTTTAGAGATCCATCGGGGGATCAGGCATATTTAGCATTTTTAAAAAGTCCTGATTTTGTATTCTCAGCCAGGATCAGGGTATCAGGATTTTTAACCATGTTTAACATCCCGATTCCTAGGTGCAACAGTCAGGGGATCGGAGAATTGCCCCAATATACAGCAGCTGTGGGCCCCATGAGTCTGACCTATCTCAGACTCTGCGGCTCACCTCCCCCAAAATGCTGGCAACCTGTCAATTTCCACATGTGCAAATTGTGGCTTTGGTACATAGATGATTTAGCAAAATAGATGACATTCAATTAAATATTGGCCATTGCATCTTAATCAGTCTCAGAATACATAAAAACGAACACAATGTTTGCAGCATATATTTTAGTTAGTGTTAAATGTCATATAACAATTTTGATTTACCATATAGGGATTGGTTGCCAAGGAAAACTCATTGGCGTGTCCAGTCTTCAATATATCTCCCCATAGTCTTTAAGAATGTATTAAAAAAGTAAGCTTTACCTTACCTATTCTACATTTTAAGTGCAGATGATCCTACCCACTGGATTGAGTGTATAAGTAATTTGGTTTGGTAAAAGCCCAAAAGGTTTTACAGGAGTGTTAAGCAGCACCAAATGTTCCCATCGGCTGTTGTATATGTGTCTGTGGCAAAGAATGTGCTGAAGCAATTTCAGGGATGCAATATGAATGATGCCCTAAATGTTTCATATAGCATTTCATAGTCAGTTGATAATTAAACATAGAAAAGTATACAAACAACATTAGGTTAACTGTTTTCAATCACCCAACCTATTGTGTGGTAAATTAAAAGATTGTAATTTACATTACTAGTAGGTAAGAAGTTTAGCTAAATTAAGTACTCTAGAAAAAGTTAAAAGGTACAGTAAAGTGAAAAACAAATAGATAATTCATAATGCATTTATACCAAAAGTTCCAAACCATTTTCTGGATAAAATCAGAACTGATGGAGGCCGACATTGAGAGCTCCGGTGACTTGTGTATTGGAGCCAAGCTCTGGTTTTCCAGAGAAATGGGTGTTTTCAGGGGATACCCCACATTTTATTTTACCCTTAGTACTATATATTTTGAGAGTTGATGAAAATATATTCAATTTATGGCCACTATTTAATGCTCCCGATTCACCGTTTTTTTCGGCAAATCGGGCTGTTTTCACTCCTTGCGGTGAATTGTTTTCACTGAAAATATGATTCACCCTATTCAATGTTCACTATTCGCCAAAAGCAAACAGTGAATGCCGGCCAGTTCTCCGTTTCATGCTCGCTGCAATTCGCTGGTGTATTTTAATGAGGTTTTCACTGGGATACGCCGAGAGTGTATTCAGTGCTCAAATGGAGAACTGCTTTCTCCATTGATTTTCGCCATGATTCTCGGTTTTACAGTCGTCATCTTTTTTAGGTGAACTGGAATGTGATCTTTTAAAATAAAGCTTTTTTTTGTGTGTGTCAAATAATCTGATTTTTTTTTCTGTGAAGGGGCATGTTATTTTTATTCATGTGCTTGCATATTTTTTTTTTTTAGACAATATATATATTTTTTTTACACATTCGCCAGCAGGGGGCTGGGAGACGCTCATTAATATTCATATATTCACTGTACTCTGGTCCCGGCTTGTTACGTGCGGGACCAGAGGCGCGGCTCCCTACCCCTGCCCCCCGTGCTAGCATTCCCGGAGGGCAGCCTCTGCTGTCTGTACCCCGGGAGCCCTCCCCCATAAATTTTGGCGCAGGCAGGGAGGCTTACATCTCCCTGCCTGCCTCTGTCCCCCGGCTCCCTGCGGCATTCGCCGCAGGGCTTAAAATTCGCCAGCAGGGGCAGCGAGCCCCTGCTGCATTAAATAGGGTGACAGGGAGGGCTGGCAGCGAATGCTGCAGCCCTCCTGAACCCTGCGAATGTGCAGCGAATCCTAAACAGGATTCGCTGCACATGGAGAAAGAAATCATTGAATACTCCCCTATGTATGGTAGCCATGTACCAAAAATATATTAGAAGCATTTGGACAACAAAAATAATAGGCAGCACCAGTTCAGCATACTGAACACACTGAGCTCATTTGTTGAGTCACATCATCATGACAATAACAGTTATTGTGGTTTCTGCATTAATAAGTGATTCATCAGTAAAAGTTTCAGTTAATTCATCCTGGAAAATGAAGGTTTTTTTCTAGCATGAAACATTGAATTCCTAAAATAGAGACTGATGAAATGGACAGACCTGGGAATAGAATAACAGGATGGACAGGTCAATAGCTCAGAGAAGCTGCTTGGATTTTTATTCCTGGGAATATGTTCTATATAATTTAAAAGATCCAATATTATTAAGCTATTTTTGCTCTGAGTAAATCATGACATACACAGCCAGCATGCATGCATGTACAGTATGCAAGTATAGATTTAGCCCAGTTGGGAATCAACATGACTTCTCTGGCTCCACTATTCCATCACAACTGTCAGAGTCGTAAAATTGCATAAATGCTCCTTGCGGCTCTGCCATCATGGGGTTGTGTCTGTGATGTCATGATGTTGTGCTCATTGGGAGGGACAAGCCATTCCAGTAAGTTCAGCACTAAACAGGGCTTCCTGAATATACTCCATATGGCTGCACAGACTGCAGGCTGTCTGTTTGGAACGTCCATAGGATACCCCAGATGCACTGCAGCAGAAAATCTGGCTACAGGGTACAGTACCAAGAACTCTGCTAAAACCAAAAGTAAGGGCTGTGGGGGTGACACCCACTGAGCCCTTGAACTCTTTGCTGCTGCACGTTGCATGGGTGCCGGATGACGCTTCAACAGGGGGGATCCCGACAGTCAGTATCCCAACGTCTAAATCCAGACTGCCTGTGCTCTGACAGGGGGGATCCCGATTCACATGGGCTATTCTCCCTTGTGGGGGTCCACGACCCCTACAGAGGGAGAATAGAACCTGTGGCAAGTGTAGCGAGCTACCGAGCCGGCAAGGTGCTTCTTTGTGCTCGCCCCCCTGTTGGAAGCACCGGCAGTCGGGATTCCGATGTCGGGATACTGACCGTCCGGATCTCCCCTGTCGGAGCCCCATACCACTCCCTATTGCATGCCCTAGTTATGGCCCTGACTACTGGGTATGGATAAAAATGCCATCCTAAGATGCTATGCTTTTCAATACTTTATTTTTAAAAGAATGAGGTATAGAGGTTTATATGGATGTGGTTAACGTTTTTATTTTATACTTAGTACCTATTTTAAACTTACAAATATGTAATGGAAATGCCTACTATTGTACTAATGTGAGCAAGATTTAATATGAGTTGTTAAGATTGCTTGTAATATGGTTGGAGACACATGAGAACTATTATAGGAAGCAGCAGTGATGGTTTATGGCAAGAGAGCAGCAGAATGAATGATGAATGAAAGAAGTGGAAATACATTTATAGAAACGTGGAAAGATCACCCTTCTTATTACAATTAAACAGTTTCTGGGACCTTGAGAACTAATTAATATGATTGCACTTTATTCTTATGGGAAATCAATTTCAGCTTAGTGCATTTTCGGTTGTCACTGAGTGGTGGATTGCTGTAGTTGATTATTGATCAAAATAGCCAAAACAGCTATAAACCAGATTGAAAAAATAAAGTGTTCACATTGCTTCCATGCCTCCTTTTTGTTTTGTAGCTTTCATGCTAGCACTCATGAAACTAACAAGCAGGGACATTGAGTCAAGTAGGCAAAGGAGACAAACCATAGTTACCTACTTTGTTGCTCCGTCCAGCCTGGTCAGTACATGGGAGCGAGGCAAGCAGGAATCTGGGCTGTGCAGCAGTGGGCGTGGAGATGCATTTGCATCTTTGTAGCTCCGCCCTCACTATACAGTGTCGTAAAACTGGCGTTATATATAGCGGAACAGGGCTACGATGGTGCAATTTTTCATGAATTGCATTATCGGTTCCCATGGTCAGCTTGGCGTGTGGGTATGTGGGGTGTGTGGGGGTCCAAAGGGAAGTAGGACACTTGCCCACCATTGCGGGGCACCAGGAGGGCCACAAAATTTTCGTGAGGCAAGTATGAGGCAGAGGCTGCTTTATCATGCTCCTGAAATTTGATATAAAAAATTCTAAGATAATAATAAATATAATATATATATATATATATATATATATATATATATATATATATGCATAGGAATCCGCACTCCATTTAATAGTTCATCCCGGTGGTGCTCACTCCAAGGCACAAGACCACCATATAGAATTTTTGAAAGGAGGGCACTCGCAGATAAAACTTCTTATTTATTCAATCCATTAAAATATTGAACTTCAAACAGTCGTTATATAGGTAAGAAAAAAAAGAAAAAAGGCACAAACACATGCCAGGGTTCAAAGCCAATGTTTCAATGCGCTTTACCACATTTTCGTCAGGGCACATGCCCTGACGAAAATGTGGTAAAGCGCATTGAAAAGTTGGCTTTGAACCCTGACATGTGTTCGTGTTAATTTTCTTACCTGAGTGCCGCTGCTCTTTCTCAATTGAAATAATAATAATGTTATTTATATAGCACTTTTCTCCCAATAGGACTCAAAGAGCTTGCATTAGCCTTTTACAGCAAAAAAATACAAAACAAACTTAATAAGGGACATTAGTGAAATGCTTGGGTGACCAGGAAAGCCTGGAGTGTTTGAGCATACTGTATTGAATGTTTCCAGAGTGGAACCTTCTCGAACTGAGCGGGGAAGTGAGGGGTAGATGTATATGAAGCAGTGGTGAGGGAGGAGAAGTGATAAAGTGCTTGGTACTTTATCACCGGCCAATCAGCTACTAACTGTCCAATTTTAAACCCAGCCTGTAACATAACAGTCAGGAGCTGATTGGCCGGTGATAAATTACCAGACACTTTATCACTTCTCCCTTATCACTGCTTCATACATCTACCCCATAGAGTTGGAGCCACAGCGCTGAAATATCGACCCCAATATGAACTCAGGGAAATTCTGGGTACTGTTAGTAGTCCTTCATCAACCAATTGCAGTAATCGAGTGGGACAATAAGGGATCAGAAGTTTCTTCAGGTACCTTGGGCCCTGGTCATGTAGAGCTTTGAAAGTCAGTAGGCCAATCTTGAAAATTATTCACCATCCTATAGGCAGCCAGAGAAGGGAGTACAGAATTGGTGTCATGTGGCTGGAATGAGGCTGACAGCCTGGCAGCCATATTTTGTACCATCTGCAAGTGGTACAATTCTTTTGCTGGGAGCCCAAGGTAGAGGGCATTGCAGTAGTCAAAGCGCAATGATACAAATGCACGTATGACTTTAGGAAGATCTTCTGAGGGATTAAGTGCTTGATTCTGGCTATATTCCTTAGATGATAGAATGAGGATTTAATTGTGACTGATACCTAATGTTTAAGTGTCAAGCTACTATCCAGGACAACATTAAGATTCCGCACATGTTCCGTATTTTGAAGTTCTGCACCCCCAAGCGTAAGTCCTGCTGGTTGGCTCTTCTCTTAAATGAGGATTTAGTCACGCCCCACCCAGATCTAAATCTCTCTCCACATTTTACATGTCACATCTGCAGTAAAACATGCTTTTACCGAAAAGGTGTAAAGAATTAGATTTTTGGTTATTCCTACAATATGAAAGATCTCCTAATTCAGTATGGCTCACTAAATTGAGAAAACACAATTCTGAAGATTATGAAACAACTGTCCATGTGCACCGTTCGCTTTGCACATGTGCGCCCACTATTTGCAAACAATTCTGCATTCACATTCTGCTTCAATGCAATTGCATTTTGACTGACACAGTGGTGGCTCTTACCCTTTTGAAGTAGGGGGGCTGCCACAATGCCACCCCCCCCCCTCCACTGCTGCGCTCCCTGCATCTTCCTGTCCCGGCTGCCGGTCCCCTGCATGGGGCCAGCGTATGCGCAGTAACTTCATACATACTGCGCATGTGCTGGCCCAAGCCTCCATGGGTTGCCTTTGCAGCAGCCCCAGGAAGCTTAATAAGGTTCAGGGTCCGGCGCATGCGCAGTATTGTCTGCAGTACTGAGCATGAGCAGTTTTGCTTTCAGTGAGGCACCCTGGAGGAATGGAACACCTCCCAATGGGAATGCCTTGAGTGACTGGCAGGTCGAACTTCCAATAGGAAGTCACTGCCAGTCAAATTAAAGCCAGAGCAGTCTCAAAGACTGCATCTGGCTTCACTTTAGGCAAAGACAGTGGTGGATTTTAAGTCCTGCAGCCCATAGGTAAAAAACGCCACTGGACTGACATGAAGCCAGCATTTAAGGGGAGCAAAGCCTTTTCTATGAATGGATCAATGGGTGAAATTTAATAGTGTGAGGGAACCAGAAAGCGAGAGATTTGGTAAGAAATCTCCAGGTTTTTTTTAAAAGCTGCAATCACTTACACTGCAATGTAAATGATGGCCGCTTTAAAAAAACTGAAGATTTCTTACCTAATCTCTCACTTACTGAATCTCTCATCCTATTACATTTAGCAACTATTTGATTACAGCAACTGCTTTTTAGTTAAGCGATCCATGCCGGATTATGACCCAAATTTTCATATGTCCGCCTACAAGGAGGATGAAGCAATAAGAATATACCATGCAATATTGTGGCCTGTTGGCTGATATTTTCAAGACTGACCAATTTCATAATAAAGTCCAAGTATTTCTGGACATTTTGGACCAATTTACTGGCATTTAGCCAAAACGCTTTTTCCAGTGGTTCCCAATTTTTTTTTTAGACAAGGCACCCTATAGAATCAGAATTTTATCCATAGCAACACTAAGCCAAAAGTTTGCTATTGAGAAATTAAGAAAAAATATTATTTAATCATTTGCATTCATTTGTCATCGTAAGGTTTAATTATGTAGTGAGGTACAATATTTGCTTCTGTTTGTCCACATATAGTATGACTGGCAGCCAAAAGCAATAGTTTTGCCAATTACACTGCAGTGGCGGAAGTCTCTGAGGCAATGGAGTCATTTGCCGCCAGGCGCCACTTTTGAAGGGGACACCCAGCCTGACATCCATTGCCTCTGATGAACTCCAGCCCCTGTGCGCCAGTCAAAATACTGTATGAGAGCAGCGCTGTAGTGATTAGCAGTGCTGCTCCAGGATCTCAGTGAGAGGAGGAGGCATGACTTCCTGGCACACACAGAGCCCCTGTCTCATCCTGACAGCCCTGCAGCCCATCCAGCTCTTCACCCCCCACGATCTTCTGGCTCATGCTATGGACGGATGCCTCTTTTATAGGTGAGAGGGGGCAGTTGTAGTGTTTGTTTAAGTATTTATGTGTATTGTGTGATTATCTATACAGGGCTATGTTTATGTGTATGTGTTGCTATTTGTGCATATATGGGCTGATTGTGCACATGTGGCTGTGTGCTTACAGAGGTATGTGTGTGTTGTGTATACATGTGTATGTAGCTGTGTGTATACATGTGTTCTGTGTGTATGTGGCAGTGTATAATTGTGGGTTTATGTGCATATCTACTGTAGCTACTGTATGTGTATACATATGATGTATGTGGCAGTGTGTATACATGTGGCTTTATATATGTGGCTGTGTATATACGTGTGTTCCTATGTGGCTGTGTGTGTGTGTGTGGCTGGGTGTGCATATGTGTGTGTGTGCGCATGTGCCTCTGTGGGTGTGTCTGCATATTAGGATGGCTAACCAATAGTCTTAAGAAAGAGGGGGGGGTGGGGAGCAACTTTTTTCACACTCTTGCCTTCGGGCAACTGACCATAATTAATTTTATTTGGTCCTGGACCACCAACCCAAGGCACCCATGCAAGGGTCCCAAGGCACCCCAGGTTGTTTTGGTTTGGGAACCACTCGCTGATGATAACACACTATACAGTAGAACAGTCCAATAACATGATTATTTCCAAATCTGCCTAGTAACTGTATTCTAGCTTAACACTTGCATTTTCATTTGCTCCAATCTTTAAATGTACCCCATAATTGGACTCATTTCTTGTATCTAATTTAACTTTTCAGGTTACATTTCAAATGACTGATTTTGTACATGTATAGTTTATACAGTTTTACTGGTTTTGCAGACTAGTCACTGAGGAGGACAATGCACTACTTATTTCAAAACATGTCATCTACAAAATGCAATAACCAGATTTCATATAATCAGGCATTAAATATTAAGCAATTCATTTGAATATTCATAAACACATAGAGCAAATCATGACCTGCTTAGAATGCTTTACTTTATGTCTGCTCATGTCTATACAGTATAATACAGTAGATAGCGGAAATAGTACAACAATTACACACATTCTGTTGTGTCCCTTACAACAAAGATTTTTACAAATATGATTGCAGTGTAAAAGCACCAAACTGAATAACCCGGTCAACCAACCCGGCAAAAACCGGGTCATTCCATGTATAATGGGTAACCCATGTTAAGGCCCTTATTTTGGTTGATTTGCAACCAGAATGCATTCGCACAGGGACCGATAATGGCGCTTTGTGCATGTGCATATGCAGGGTGCGTGCACCCACGGCGGAGGACAGCGGGTGGGGGGGCAGAGAGGGGCAGCGGGCAGCCCCATTAGCATATTGGAACACCCAGCGTTTCAGGGCATCCCATGCTAATGAGGCCATGATGTGGGGACGGGGGGCAGGCAGCTGACATCAAAGGATGTCAGCTACCCACCCATTTCCATCCCAGCGTGCACACGTCTGTATGGGACTTGAAAGTCACTTTTAAATGCGTGCACCTTCCACATCTTTCGATGGTCGGTGACCATCGAAAGATGTGGTAGGTTCCCCCTGCCCTTCAAATGGATGTTACTGTGTAACATCCATTCGCACACCTCTGCAAGCGAGTCTCTCTTGCGAATGGGTGGCCCCAGCCAACCATTCGCAAGGCGGGTTTGGCGAATTCGCAGCCTTAAGAATCAACCAGAATAACCCCCTTAGTGTGAAAGGGATGGAGCCGGGTTGGACCCAGTATCAGAATCGGCTTAGCGATGCTAATGCCTGGTTACCCCAAAAACCAGCACTGCCAATGCACCCCAAGATACAAGGCTGATATCATCTTCTCAATAAGAACAGATCAACATGTAGTGCATCCTGCCCAAACATTTTTCTTCATTTTTATATTTTTGAATTTTAATGATATTTTTCTGGATGCTTACCCATGTATGGAAGGATTTTTGAACTTCTTGTGAACTTTTATACTTTTATACTTGCTTACCATTAAAAGATATCCACGGCTGCATTGTAAGAGTTTTTTCTGGCAAGAAAATGCCCGGTTGTGAAAAGATACCTTTATGAGTTTGGAAACCCTACACTTTACAGTGAGTAGGTTACGCCTATTAATACTCCATTGAACACTAAGGTGGGGTGTTTGCTAACTCTTCACAAAAGAAACCTCTACAGGCACTCCTCACAATTCTACAGGGGTGAGTCGGGTATGCCACTTCCCCTCCCTTCAAATTATATGCAATAATAAAAAAAAAACACCTTTAAAACTTCACTTTTATAAGGCATGTACACAGGGGACCACACTTACCCTAAACCAAACGAATCTACACATAGAAAATAAAAAATAAAAATGATGAGAGAAGAATCCCAGAACCATCTCTAAGGGAACACCAAAGAACTCAAAGAAACCGCTATAAGAACAAACCACCTATATAGCCTGTGAGTTGGGGTATGCTCATCGATGTCTTTCCCTGTCTAAAAGATACCTTGATGTGTGTTTTGCACCAGCTCTAGCGGTGAGTGCGGTACGATGTGGATCATTGAATTCACACCTTAATCTCCACCCCTAAAAAGTTAGTTATATCATAAAGAAAATGCTACATGAATATATCAACACTATAGCTTGGGAAGTGGTGTACACCCATCGGCACTTATTTAAAAAAGGAAACATTGACGTGTGATACACTTGTGTTTAAGTGGTAAGTTAGGTACACAGTGAATTGCCGTACTCACTGACTTACCTCTAATCACAGGCTTTCTTGATTTTTACTTTGGATCACATATTTATTTATTATATTTATTTATTTATTATATTTTTTTACTTCACATCTCCACACCGGGAACACTTCCCCCACTGGCGAAATCCAATCCCAGGAGTGGATATTGCTGTACAGTGCAAAGAAATTCCAATCTTGAGGATGGATCATCGACACTCACTGTAAAGAAACCTTGACAAGCTTGAAAATCTCCTCTCTTACCGGGAGTTAGGGTACACCCATCATTTATATCTGCCTTGATAATAACCCACATTCAAATAAGTCTGAATACTAATGCCAGTTTTCTATTCACACTTTATTTCGAGAAATTACCATCTCTAAAAACACCAATGTGGGCTGAAACAGGTGCCACATAAGAAACACCCAACGAAAAATACTTTTTTCTCTATATGCGCCTTTGAAGAGTATACTCTAACCTGCAATGTATAATTTTGTCCTGCACATAAAAGCAGCCATCACCATCAACTCAAGGTCATGGTTATCTTTGGTCTTCTTTACTTTTTTAATGAACATTTAGGCATTTACATGACTCCATACCCCAGCAAATTTATAATTTATTTTGCTGAAACACATTCACAATCACATTAATACTAGGGTTATTTTTTTGCAAGTTCCACAAATACTGGCACACTCATAAACATTTGATGGCGCCTCCCTGGCACAAATAACACAACTGAGCTGCTTCCTGTACACACAACCAGTTTTTTTTAGATTGGGTTCCAGCAACCATTTCAGCATGGGTTTGGACTAATTATGGTGCTGAAAGGCCAAGTTTAAGGCTTCTGGCAAAGGCAGATAGATTTTAGTCTAAAATCTGATATAAAGCGAAATTCTGTTTTCTTTTGTGGAACATTTCCAAAACATTTCTGGTCATTGAGGTGGTGTTTGACAATGGACTTGGAAACTTTTAAACTCCTAGTTTCAAGTAAACTGTGCAGTTCTGAATCTGTGATCATTGGGTTCATCTTTGCTTTTCTTGCTATCGCCCTCATTGTCTGCATGGGGACAGTATTCACATGTAAATTCTACCTGGCAAATAATCAACTGTTACATGCTTTTTTATTCTTCTTCTTCTTATTATTATTATCATCATCATCATCATCATCATCATCATCGCCTTGATTGTGCATAATAATAATAATTTAAAAAAAAAAACAGATAAGGAAGTATCAGTTTGTTGAAAACATCCTTTTATTGAAGATTTTTTTTATAGAGCAACAATATGACAAGTAGTCAAAAAGAGACAAACACAGTTGTCTAGTCACATAAAAGAAAAAAGAAAGAACAAAAAGCACAATGTATCACGGTATACAAAGAAAACATCAATATCAAATTCTGAAATGTCCAGTCTTAAAAGAGTAGGGGTGGGAAGTCAATAACAATGACAATGTATATTATATCAAGCTCTGGAGGATCAGAATACACTGTACAGTTACTAGTAGCTTATGCAGATGGTATGGTGCAGAATCAGAGAATACACTGAAAGAACATTAACAACATATCAAAATGTAGACACTGTATAGTGCCTACTAAAACATAGAATATACATTAAGCAAGCCATAAAATAAAACATAAAAGGGGGAGAAACACAGGAAGGGAGAGTGAGAAGGCAAGGAAATAGCTAATACAATCTAGAGAATAATCAATGAATACTACTAGAAAAGGAACAATCTCTTATCAGTTGGAAGCATTAGAAGATACAGGTGTTATGATCTGCCCCAGAAGAAACCATTCAGTGTGTTCAAATATCAATTAAAAGTCCCCATTTCTTATAAAAAGTGATGATACCTTTATCTATACATATTGTCACTGATTTCCTATAAAAATGTAACAACTGCAACATTTTACTCTGAACTACAGCAATCAACGATAAAGATCTAAAGACTCAGTGGGTGAGTATGATTTTCTTTGCGACTGTGACCAGTATTGGCAATATGGGAATAAGAAAAGATATTCTGCACAACGCAAATATGCAGCTATGGGGTCTGGGGAGAAATGTAATTTAAATATACGATTGATATAGGCTATACACTTACCCCAAAACCTTTAAACAATAGCACTTTCCCAGAAACAATGGAAGTATATTGCAGAAGAGGCATGGCATTTAGGGTAAGCTCCGGAGTTAGTATCAGAGAAATGTGGGAACCTAGCTGGTGAAATGTACACCTTGTTGACGGAGCAGTAATGCACCTATTGTAGATAAGCAGATCCAAAAATCTTCATTGTGGATTCATAATGTTTGCTTATTATGTTCAGAGTGGAAAATTATGGAATATCTTCAGCCTTTGAGCATATCTAAATATCTTTCAGCCACTGAGCATATACCTTTTCCTATCGGCTGTAAGAACCTATATCAATTTATCAGAAATTTATGTAGTAGATCTGTTTCTCACAGGAATTTAACAGGTGTTGTAATGGGTCCATAGCAGAGAGAGATAAAGTGGTGGTAGGGGTATAAGCTGCAGGTACAAGAAAAATTGTGTGTGGTAGCCCAAATTTATCATGTAATACTACAAAGCTAAGAATGTTACCTCCAGGGTTAAACACTTTGGAGGAGTCAGTTATACCCGTGTCGCGCCAATGGTGGAAGGTAATGTTGGTAAGGGATGGTGGAAACACAGGGTTTACCCAAATGGGAATGAATTAAGTTTTTAAGTGGTTTTCTAGCAATCCTAGTATGGAGGAAATCACCTGGGCAGAAAGGGTGGAAAAGGGCATCATCAAGTTTGATATCTGTAAAAGAAAATTCTACCGAGCAGCCAATCCACAATATATCGATACAAAACAACCATGATTTAATGTGAAAAATCAGGTAATCCAATACCTCCAGCATTCTTGGTTTATGCTCTGGATTACTGCCACTCTTCCTAGCAAAGACAGTGGGAGCGGTTTCCAATTTTCAAGTGTAGCAGAGATTGGCGCATAATTCTTTGAATTTAGATCACCAAAATCCTCTACAACTTTGATGTCTAGGTATTTAATGTCAGTGGTGTTAGAAAGGTAGTGAGGGTATACAGTATGGTGCTTAATAGTTTCATCAATAGTTTTAAAAAAAAAAGCAATTCAGATTTGGAGCGATTTAAAAGATTTCAGGAATGGTCGATATACATGGTGGAATATACATGAGGCCATTGAAAAGGTCAAAAGCCTTTTCTGCATCTAAGAAAAGGATTGGATTGGTTTTAGAGGAGTTAACAGAAGAAGTTGAAGGCATAAGCAGCTCTGAGAACCCTGCAGACACAGATTTAAGAATGTCTGCTCCAGAAATATCCTGTTTGATCTGGGTGTATTTTCGGGGGGAGAAGAATTTTCAAGCGTTCTGCTAATACTTTGGCAAGAAGCTTACAGTCTAAATTTAGGAGTAAGATGGGCCTATCAGAAACCAGGAGGGAGAGGTCCCTACCCGGTTTAGGGAGTACTTTTAGAATGTCAGTATTAAAATGGGAGGGAGGCGTATTGGATACAACCAAAGAATTGAGCACAGTTACTAAGATAGGGCCAATACAAGTACTTTGTCAAGTTGTACAGGGAGTAAAAGTTGTATAGGACTTTGGCTATCTCAAAATTTGAAGTAGAAACTCCCTTTGAATTTCTAAGTGGATGAATGATTGCCGGAGGTCTGGAACCATTTAAGAGGTTAGTAAGTAACTTGCCAGTCCTATTTCCGATTTTATGGAATCTGCCATATTTGACCGAGAAAAGATGTCTATCACCCAAAGTTTGCATATAGTGGTTGAAATTAGTCTTAGCTGGAAGGTAAAGGTGTCTATTATTAGATGTAGGAGAAGAGATATATTGCTGAAAGGTTGCCGTTAAAGTAGTGAGTAAGTAAGAAATACATGGTTTCCCTCAGCTTACTGAATGGTATTAGTAACCAGTCTAGAACACTACATGATAATAGAATTCAGAGATATTGGTTGCATATATTTGTGCAAGCCCCAAGCTGTCATCAAGACTTCTCTGTATATTGGGGGTCCCTAGCGCTATATCTAGGTGCAAGGTGTGGCACCCCGAAAAAATCACCATAAGCTAGGAAGACCAGAGCGGCACACCAGTGAAACACTATAGTGTTAATAAATATTAGTAATAGGAGGCCGAAACTATATATAGCCTCATGTCAGGCATGTTTTAGCCACTATCCAGAACAGGATGGGGTTGGATTCTTAATGAGATGCATTATTAAGCTTATAGTCTTCCAAGATGGCCTCCAATCACTGCTTGAATTTAAGGGACTTATGTAGGGTACACACCAGATGGCCATGATCGTGCAATGATCATGAAATGATTTCCTTTCAAATCACATGATAGTCTAACAATGGATCTGCACATGATCTGTACCTAATCCAAAGTAGATGATGAATCTTTACTACAGTATGTAAAATCTGCAATTTGACAGATGACCAGATCTGATCGGAATCGTACTGAAAGCAGGTACGATTCTGCTCTTCTTACATACAATCGGCTGCATGACGTGTCATAATCGGGGGTTTGGAGCCTAATTTGTCCTGTGTGTACCAAGCATTAGATAAGTAGGATAGAAACCTTCAGGATTTCTTGCTGGGGGGGGGTATGGATGAGCCTATGGCATGGTCTGATAATACAATAGGAGCAATATGGGAAGCAGTAATTGAGGCGAAAACTAAGTAAGATTTAAGAACGTAATCTATCTTGGAAATGGTGCAATGCGCTTCCGAAAATGCACGTGTATACTGTACGTACAGGGTGGAGAGTCCTCCAAGCACCTATTACCTGTAGATGTTCTGAGAATACAAGCACCCCCAATTTCAGGAGGGAGGAAGAGGTAGAGCAAGGCTTAGATTTATCTAGAGATGGAGAATACACCAAATTGATATCACCACAAACAATGAGGGAGTTGGAAATTTTAGAGCTATGTTTCAATATGAGATGCTGAAAAAACACTTCGCAAATACAATTGGTGCATAGACATTACATATAGTAAAAGTGTGAGTTCCCACTTTAAAGCGTGACAATTAGGTAGAGACACCAGATCCAGGACCATTTCATTTACCTCATTCTTTATTTTGAATGAGAAGAACCAGACTACAAGCTTTAGACCACTGACCACTGACATACGGGCTGGAACCTTGTACCTGCCATCTCAGCATGTTCAGCTCAGTTACCTCATTATGGACCCGGTGTGTTTCTTGGAGAAATGCAATATGGATACCCTGCCTTTTTCCTTCTATGAATGTCTAATATTTAATAAACCAGTGGACAATAAAATTGTTACGCTGTTTCCTTACCCTTAATCACTTGTTAACCTTTTTTACGTTACCCATAGCAACTTTCTTTTTATCACTCCATGTACAGCAGTGGAGCTGTTCCTAAAGGAATCTCCTTTCACAGACACTGTGAGATTGTAAAACACATTTACATATGACTAGGTTCAAACACAACCCATTGTCTCTGTGTTTTATCAGGTTTACTCTTTCAGATCACCCTTGAATAATAATTGACATTTACACTTATCCTCACTGAGAATAAGAAAACCTTTTAAAGCGTCTCATACGCTATATATTTATAAAAGAATTGATACGCACAGACAAACCGTTATGGTGGGATCACGGATCTAACCCCGTGTCCTAGTATATTTAAGTCCCCAATGGACAAAGGTTATAAGAGGGTAACAATCCATATTCAGGAACAATTCTACAATACAAACTATACAATGACTAGGTATTACCTAAATGATTTAAACAAATGCAGTGACTATAGTACGCAAGTACAGCTAACACAGTGCAACAAACACACATATAAAGATATCAATTACCGTCACAGAAGAAGAGATGCAATTGCACGCGCTCTCCCCCTAGGATCCCAGGAATGTGCTCTGTAAGATCACATGTGTGTCCGGGAACCCAGTGTAGCTACCTTTTATAGGGAAGGGGCTGGAGGGTCAGTCTTGTTCATGATTGGTTGAGACCAGGGGCAAAATGTAATAGGGTGCGATTTTTTAGACATGTGCGATTTTTGGTCAAAAACGGCCGAAATCGCACATTTTCCGAAAATCGCACATTTAATAGGTTGCAAATCGCGGTAAAAAAATCGCACTTTTTACCGCGAAATCGCACTTTTAGAAGTGCGCTTTTTAGACACATTTCAAATCGCATCCAGATGTTTTCCCATTATAAAGTATACAACTTGCAAATGTAATAGGGTGCGATTTTTGGTAAATGTTACCAAAAATCGCAAAAAAAATAGACCAGGTTCTGACAGGCGACTTTGACAGAACCATGCAAAGATCATTGAGATCTGTGCATGGTCCTGTTAATAAAAATGTGTAAAAGTGTTTTTATTAAAAAAAAAACGGCGTGGGGTCCCCCCTCCTAAGCATAACCAGCCCCGGGCTCATTGAGCCGGACCTGGTTCCAAAAATACGGGGGGACAAAAAGCATAGGGGTCCCCCGTATTTCTGAAACCAGCCCCGGACTCTTGGACCGGTCCTGGTTCCAAAAATACGGGGGACAAAAAATCTGGGGGTCCCCCGTATTTTGAAACCAGCACTGGGCTCCAACAGCCCGCGGTGTCATGCCACAGCCGGGGGACACTTTTTATACAAGGTCCCCCGGCCAAAACATGAGCACCGTGGCTGGTCAGCCTTGGACGGGGTACCTGGAGGAGTGGGGACCCCCCCAATAAAGGGGTCCCCCCCCAGGCTTCACCTGTCCAGGGCTGAAGCCCGGGGCTGTCACCGGCGTCCGTGGCCAGTGGACGCCGGCCTGATAGGGTTAAATCGATCATACGTTACATTGCTTTATACCGGAGAACTACAAGTGCCAGCAGACCTCCCCCGCATGCTGGGACTTGGAGAACCACAAGTCCCAGCATGCGGGGCATTAATGGGCCCGCTGGGACTTGTAGTCCACCTGTAAAAAGAATGTTTATAAAAAACACACACACAGAGAAGTAAAAGTTTATTACACACACACCTCAATTTTACACCAGCGTTACTTACCATTCCTGGATCCAGCGCTGGTCTGGCTGCTTCACAGCCGGCTCCCCCCGCACTGACAGGCAGCGGGGAGAACCGGCTTTCTCCGTTGCCTCTAACAGCTTCTGTAGCGCTGTCCCAGTGCTACAGAGTCTGAGAGCGCGATTGGCCGATACGTCTCCATGGAGACGCATAGCTCAGTCCTGATTGGCTGAGCTATGCGTCTCCATGGAGACGCATAGCTCAGCCAATCGCGCTCTCAGCCTCTGTAGCACTGGGACAGCGCTACAGAAGCTGTTAGAGGCAACGGAGAAAGCCGGTTCTCCCCGCTGCCTGTCAGTGCGGGGGGAGCCGGCTGTGAAGCAGCCAGACCAGCGCTGGATCCAGGAATGGTAAGTAACGCTGGTGTAAAAGTGAGGTGTGTGTGTAATAAACTTTTACTTCTCTCTGTGTGTGTTTTTTATAAACATTCTTTTTACAGGTGGACTACAAGTCCCAGCGGGCCCATTAATGCCCCGCATGCTGGGACTTGTGGTTCTCCAAGTCCCAGCATGCGGGGGAGGTCTGCTGGCACTTGTAGTTCTCCGGTATAAAGCAATGTAACGTATGATCGATTTAACCCTATCAGGCCGGCGTCCACTGGCCACGGACGCCGGTGACAGCCCCGGGCTTCAGCCCTGGACGGGTGAAGCCTGGGGGGGGACCCCTTTATTGGGGGGGTCCCCACTCCTCCAGGTACCCCATCCAAGGCTGACCAGCCACGGTGCTCATGTTTTGGCCGGGGGACCTTGTATAAAAAGTGTCCCCCGGCTGTGGCATGACACCGCGGGCTGTTGGAGCCCGGTGCTGGTTTCAAAATACAGGGGACCCCCAGATTTTTTGTCCCCCGTATTTTTGGAACAGGTCCGGATCAATGAGCCCGGGGCTGGTTATGATTAGGAGGGGGGACCCCACGCCCTTTTTTTTTAAACTTTTTTTTTTAGCACAAAATCGCATTTATGAAAATGCGCACATTTTCATGACTGAAAATGCGCACATTTTCATGACTAAAAATCACCCGAAATCGCGGCAAATCGCATTTTTTTGCCGCAAATTCGCATCTCATTACATATGCGAATTCGCGGCAAAAAATGCGATTTTTAAAGGTGCGATTTGGTGCGATTTTTTTTTAGTCTAAAAGATCGCACCCTATTACATTTCGCCCCAGGCGTCTTTTCATTGGTTCTTCATTACTTCGGTTTCAGATGTCCATCTGGAGTTCTTCCTAGCCATGAGGTATAGCTGGTTTAAACCAGCCAGGTTTACAGCCCTTTGTTCCTTGGTTGGAGCTATTTGCACATGTCTCTATACACATACACATCTATATATACATATATCTCTGGAGTTGTGTATTTATTCGCATTGTGATTAATTTAATGAACTTGCATCTGTGACGGTGGTTACAATACTTAAGGGAATACATAATGTGCATATGTTGGGATCACCACAACGATTAGATATTAATGCATTACGATCCGTCCTCGATTGAATAAAGATTCTTTTGATTTAAACTAGATCTACGCAACTAGCGTAGTTAAATGGCGTAGAGTACGTTCGCAATACATTAATAGAATAGAGGTGCAATTTCAGCTTCCACACTTCATTTAGCAGCTGAGTTGATACCCCAGGACTTTCCACATTCCCACAATTAGCTCATGAGAGAAACTTATAGCAAAGATGCCATGGCTGAAAAAAGAAACAAAAGAGGTAGAGGAAGGAAACAGTGGAGGAAAGAAACAGGCAGGTATAACGTACAAACACATAAATAAAAAAAAAACTAAAATGCAGCTAGTATGTACAAACGTCAATAATGAGAAAGATTTAATGCAGTGATATCCCACTTCCGTATTGAACAACTGAATACTAAATAACAGCAAAATCAGAAAAAGCAGTCTCCGGTGAATACTGAAGGGCGATCAGAGTGTGGAGCTTCCCAGCCGCCTAGACCATAAAAAAACGATATTAGAGGTGAACAGCCTGTGAAAGTATATAAGTGCCACATTATTAGGAGAGACAAAGTTGAGGTCACAAGGCACGTGGGAGGATGAGGAGAGCAAAACAAAACATCAACCTGGCAGGAGAGAAACTCAGGAGTGAGTGGGCATAAATTCAAATGTAGCGGTCAGGAATTCATGGTGGGGAAAGCGTGGACATACTGTAGATTGGATCCTGTAGCAAGAGGGCAATAAAAAAGGCATGGGGACCTGAAAAGATTCACGGGTCCTGAGTGACAGGGGAGGGATGACTGATATCTTGTGCAGTGTGGGAGGACAGTTTGCAAATGTAGGCTTGTGCATTTTTTGGGATGACAAAGTCCTTAGGGGAGAAGCCATCATAAATGTGTAAATGTGCTGGGTAGAGCAAACCAAACTTGAGGCCCTCAGCAACCAATTGGGCAAAAAGGCTTTACAGGCCCTAGGGAATTCTGTGGAGTAGTCCTGAAACACAAATTTTTGTGTCCTTCCCAAATCAAATCTTTTATTTTTAGCGGTGCAGACCATAAAGCTTGTTTATGTAGAGAATTAAGACATCTAAAAAGCATGGCCCAGGGCCCGGGTTTGTTAGGAGTATGGACCGATCCCACCCTGTGCACCCTTTCAATAATGAAAGCTCTGCAATCCTGTTTAATACCCAAAAGGGTCGGCATGATGTTTTTCACAAAGTGTGTTAGGGCAGGTACTTAGGCTCAGGCAGACCCAAAAAGATTATTCTGTATGGATCTGTTTTCAATATCATCCAATTTATTCCACCCTTGGTAATTATCAGAGGTGAGGATTTTAATAGACTGTTTTAACTCTTCAATGTCATGTGTAGCAGCTCCTAGGACATTTTTAGCCTGAGTAAATCGTTAAGTCAGGGAGTGTAGGTGGGAGGTAATGTCCACAAGTGCTTGCAGCTCCGAGATGGGTTTCTTGGAGGCTGGAGAAGCAGCATCAGTGTGGGTGTCCGGCGTGGTGCAGGAGCACCAACCTGTGCTGGGGGGGGGGGGGTCACAAAGTGATCCATCGCAGTCCAGGAGCTGGGGGGGGGAGCGGGTGCAGCCATCAGGGAATCCATAAGCAGCCTTGAAAAGGTGCGGTCTGGCAGGGTCTAACAGAGCTTCTGCGTCTGTGTCCTCACAACATGAGGCCTGAACCACAAGTCTCACTTCCTTATCTGTTTATAACTTTCTGTCTCATAAGTATTGCCAGTTTTTTGGTTTGAGATATGTTTATTAATGAAAGTATAAAGCTGGGAACACATTAGATAATATCAATCATGATCAATTTCCCCTTGCCTGGATTTCCTGGACAAACAATATAGTGCATATGCACTGAACAATATCGTTAACGATATCATACAACCGGGACCATGCGGTCATTGACAATAAAGTCACGATTTAACTGTTTGTACAGAAATAGAAGGGGTTGATAACGACCCATGGGAACTTGCTTCACTAACGATATAGTGCACACCAGGGACTTGTGGTCAGGTAAATGGCTCAGTTGGCACTTTATATACTTAAAACTCCAGCATATACGTTAGTATGATAATAAAGGCTCTCCTTCACCTACCTCCCCCCACCGCATGTCAATGGTGCATACACATTAGCCGATATACAGGAAAATATCATTATTGTGTACTAATTAGCCCGCTCAAAGTAAATGCTTCTAAAGCTAGTCTACTACCTTGTTATCGCCTCTGTGTTTGTGCATGTTTGAGAGCGAAAGAGGTTTAGTTTCACTGGTTGGCAACAGATGGCAGTGTTTCAGACACTAGACATACATATATAATTATAAATGATATAGTTTGTAGAAATGTGTATCCAGCTCTACATCATATTTATACCCTGAAGAAAGAGCAATAAAAAAAATGATCTTTGCACTAGAATTCAATATACTTTTGTATATTTATATATAAGGGGTCCTAAAAGGTTGCTATATATATATATATATATATATATATATATATATATATATATATATATATATATATATATATATATATATATATATATTGAAAGAACAAATTCCTATAGTAGGAATGTATTTTATATAGATGCAAAGCAATGTCTCCATTTAAATCCTTATTTATTGTTTATGCTCAATTTTTAATTCTGAAGTTTACTGTATACATATGTGCATGTATGTGGCTTGTTCACTGCTATGGGATACGGTCATTAGGTGGACCCTACTTACTGTAGGTCGACATGCATTGGGCATACTTGCCTACTTTAGAAAACTAGTTTCAGGGAGATTATAGATAGTAGTAGAATTTTGCACAGCGCCCCATTGAGGGGGCGTGTCATGCTCCATCCAAAGGGCATGTCTAATTCCATATATGGAGAAATTGTGAAACAAGAGTGTTAACGTGGCACCTAGAAGCATGGGTGTGTACTGCTACATCTGAGATTAAGCTTTTAAAATGACTTATATCCAAATCTAGATGAGCCCCAAAGCAGTTAGTAAGAGATACTATACTTGGTAAAGTGCTGGGAAATGGTGCTGATGATTCAATGTAAATTTACCTATCTCTGGATCTGTCATTCCTTTTCTCCCCAAAAATGTAACAGTGTAATGTGAGCTAGGTAAAATGAGGGTGATTGCTAGACTAATGGGGGAGGGGGGGGGGGCAACTATGGGTCGACCACTGAAGGTCGAAAGGGTTGGCAGGTCGACACAAGCATTGGGTCGACAATGGCAAGGTCAACAGTCAAAAGGTCAACATTACTTTTTCACATTTTCTTTAGCCGACATGTGCCGACAGGCGGTATTTCATGCTCTACCATCCACTGGCGTGGTGGGAGAATAAAGCAGAGAGCCATGGGAAGAGACGCGGAACACTTTAACAGTGTCCATGTTGACTATGTCGACATTCAGGAAAAACGTTAAAAACTCATGTCAACCTAATGCTTGTGTCTACCTTCCTACCCTGTCGACCTATTTCAGGTGTCAACCTAAGCCTGTCGACCTTCAGTGGTCGACCCATTCCCATTTGACAGGTATCTTTAATTCAACAAGAAAATCATTGTTTACAAATGATTGTAACATGCCGGGCTAATAATCTGATATATTTTTGAGACATATGAATGCAATAGAAAAAATAATTCCTGTCAAAAGTTAAAATACAACTTCTATCACCAGGAATGCTTTGATTTCCGTGTGCTTCATAATAATCATATGTATTATTTAAGATATGTGCATATTTTATTAACTGAAAACAGGTGGCCAGACTCATGATGGTCCATTTTTAGAAAGGAAAAGTATGCTCCTTATGCTTACTGGCTGTGCAAATGAAGGAACATTATTTCATTTGAACTTAATTGAATATGGTTATAGAAATCTAACACAGGTGCTATGTTTATCTATGGAGAATATATATTTACAGACAGACAACTCGAACAAAACATATAATATTATTATTGTCCATTGCTTATAAAGCACCAAAACACTCTGCAATGATTTCAAAAGAACAAAATGTGATACTAACAGGCAGCAAACATAAAATCAAGGGCATTTTGCCCTTGCCCATGTGAGGCTACATTTCAAGTGAGGGATTTGTGACATATACAGAGTGTATTCAATTGTTTTTCACCAGCATTTCAGCTCGCTATCCACCTGGTGAGCTGAAATTTTGCAAATGAGTGGCTAAACCGGACCACAATGAGTGTGACATGCGCAAAAATAATGGATTAATTGAATATTACCCTACAAGCTCCTGTCTCTTTAGATGGGAGATCGGGCGTAATGTAACAACTGAAGTCAGAGGACTGAATAAGTTTGCATGAAAAGGGTCAATAGCCAAAAGTTTATGGGTGAGATTTAATAGGATGCAATTTTTAGTAAGGCTCCGAAATCGCACCTTATCGCATTTTTCAAAATCACATTTTTTTGGAACAATTTGACTATTTAATGAGATGTGAATTTGTGGCAAAAAATGCGATATGGCCCTTGTTCAGATCTGATCGCAGTACAAATTTGTTCTTGAAATGGGCAAAGCTATGTGCACTGCAGGTGGGGCAGATATAACGTGCACTGCTCTTTTTTGCACACTGCACTACAATGTCTAGTTACAGCACTGCTCAAATACACTGCTAAATACAAAATCTAGGATAGGACATGCAATGTTATTCTAGTTGGTAAACAATTGTCCAAAAAGTATGTAGTGTCAGGTGTCTGGTTATGTCTCAGTTTACCACTGCTAAGTAAATAAGACACCTTGTACTGTTATTTATTTTAAGTCCATGTTATCTTATCTCACAAGGATTTCTGTTTACACACACATTATACATGAAAGTGCACTGCTTTCATTTTTACTTACATAGGATAAAAAACACTTTTATGCCCCTTTCAGACCGCACATATTAACCGTTATATAGCTGTTTTTTTACCGTTTTAAAACAGTGAAAGGTGCAGAGTGATTTTACAGTTTCCAAAAAAAAACGGTTTTTGGAAACGGTAAATATGGAGGGTCCTACCCGTTTCAGACCTGTTTATTTGGTGTCTAGAACGGGTCTGAAACGGTATCCCCCCCCCAGCGCAGGGAAGGGAATGGTTGCGCTGGGGGCAGGGGGTCCCTGCAAGTGTCCACCGGGGCACTGTGTCCTGCCCAGGGTGAGAGCGGGGGCTGCTGTTACTGCTGGCGCCGAGGAGGTGAGCGGGGACGGGCAGCTCTGGCTGGGGTGTGGGCGGCTGTCTGCCCTGACTCACCGTCAGCCTGTAGGTTCTGGAGCGGGGCAGCAGTGGAGTGCGGGCAGCGTCACCCTCTGGGGGGGGTGGGTGTGGGTACCACTTATCACTATGCTCGGAGAGACACAAGCAGCAGCAGCGCAGGGTGAGCTGATGATGAGAGGGATGGAGAGCAGCCCGGTGCAGCTGATGGAGAGCGGGCAGGGGGGCGCATGGTGAGGTGATGCCCCCCCCCCTGCCTGCTCTCCATCAGCTGCATCGGGCTGCTCTCCGTCCCTCTCATCATCAGCACACCCCGCACTGCTGCTGCCTGTGTCTCTCCGAGCAAAGTGATAAGCGGTACCCCCCCCCCCCCCCCAGAGGCAGCTGGACATCCACATCGGGCTCCCTCAGCCTGCTACCCGAACTCCGCTGCTGCCCCACTCTGGAACCTGCAGGTTGATGGTGAGTCAGGGCAGACAGCCGCCCACACCCGCTCACCTCCTCAGCGCCAGCAGTAGCAGCAGCACCTGTGTCTCAGCGCAGTCTCTCCGAGCACAGTGAAAAGCCCCCCCCTGGGCAGCGCAGCGGGGACGGGCCGCTCAGGCTGGGCTGCGAGGGGGGGTGGGGGTGTGTGTGTGTGGACGCTGCTGCCCGGGGGTTCTAGTACACACCTGTATACTAGTCCCCAGTGTCCCCCGGCCAGCGTTCTGCGGGGGGGCTGCCTGCACTGGCTTTGACCCAGTATTTGAAAGCTTTTCCAAAAACGGGTCTGCCAGGTAAAAAAAACAGCACTTAATCGGTAATATACCGTTTAAGAGATGCGGTGTGAAAGGGGTTAAACCTGGCAGACCCGTTTTTGGAAACGTTTTCAAATACAGGGTCAAAGCCAGTTATGCGGTCTGAAATCAGCATTAACCTGCAAACTGATTCAATTTGTTACCCATATATAATAGTGAGCGATTACCTTTACCTCTTCTATTAAAGCATAAATAGTTATTTCTTGAACCCTGTATCCTGAATCTACTGTATGTGGCTTTTCATTTAATCAAATAACAAACCAAGGCGTGATTTCAAGGATGAAGAAAAGCAGCCTTTGCGAATTGTCAAATAAATCAATAACAAATCAAAAAGAAAAATGTCAAACAACTTGTCATAGAACAGAAAAATGAAGTTTAGAAATAGAATGCAACATCATAATATATTCCCCACTCAACAGCTTTTGGCTCTAATTTATTTATTTATTAACAGTTATTTATATAGCACGCACATATTTGAACATTCACTGCCCCAGTAGAGCTTACAATCTATATTCTCTACTACAAATGCTTCATTGTAGGGGTACTTTTTTGGAAGCCAATTAAGCTACCAGATTGTAGGAGAAAACCAGAGTACCCAGAGGAAACCCACTCAAGTACAGGGAGAATAAATAAAATGGTGGGTGCCCATGACCTCAGTGCTGTGAGGCAGTAATGCTACCCATTACACCATCTGTGCTGCTCTAGTCCAGTTATAATGCAGATTCTTTAGTGCAAATCAACTTTTTAAAATAATTTTAATCTTCCTTCAAATGGTTAAAGTATAGATGATAGATAATGTCTAGGTCGACAGTCACTAGGTCGACCACTAATGGTCGACACCTAAGAATGATCGACATACCCTAGGTCGACATTGACAGAAGGTTAACTCAAGCTTTAGGTCGTCATGGACATGCGATTTGCTGGAGGGTGAGAAACACAAAGTGGGGTAAGGCTAAAAGACACGGGGGAAGGTAATAAATTTGAGAAACACAGAGTTGGTAAGGCTAAGAAACATAGTCGGTAGTATATACATATAATGTGGGTGTGTCTGAGAGAAATAGGGTATGGGAGTGAGGCTGAGAGATGCAGTGTGTGTGGCATGAGGCTCAAAGACACAGGAGGATGAGGCTAAGGGACAAGAGAGATGAGTGGATGGCTTGAGTTGAAGAGAGACAAGGCTGAGGAGTTTGGAGATACAGGGATGGTGCTAGAGCAATATACTGTAGATGGGGATTGAGGCTTGAGAAACACAGGTAAGGATGAGCCTGTGCTATTTTGCTTGTGATGCGATCCTGATCCAATTGGGATCGAATCAAACTCTATGCAAAATGCATTCGTTTTGACTATATAGTACCGATCTATACTATATAGTCTTGCCTGCCAAGACTATTTTTCTATTCGATTTACACTACACAGGAGCGCGCATTGGGATAGAATCTGCATAGAATGTAGAAAAACAATTCGATGCCAGTTCGATTTTCTATTTGATTTCAATTAGATTTTGCTTCTATAAGCAAAATCGAATAGAAAAATTGTTGAAATCTCACAGTGTGTACCTCTATTATAGACACAGATTGGAATTAGGCTAAAAAGACTGGAGGGGGGGTGGTTAGATACAGTACATGAGTGGACAAGCCAATGATCAACCAGGGAGAGATGGGGGACCAAATAAATTAAGTACACTGGTCCCAAAATTTCTGTTACTGGCACTGACTGCAGTGATGATGAACCAAAGCAGGGCATCCTTAGCCCCCTCTATGGTGGCCTCATGACATTAGAGCGATTGCCTGTGATCAAAATGTTGCTGCCCAGAGAGAAAGAATAACTACCCCTTGCAAGATTGGTAATGCATCAAAAATAGTGATGCATTCACAGATCCATTTGCAAAAACTGAACCATTGAACAGTTTTTTCCATCCGAGTAAGTCTAGCGTTTCCACTAATCTGCTAAAGCACCAGGCTGGAATTGGTCCTCACAGATGTCAGAAATCCACCCAAAACACACTCAGAACACGCCATGTTTCTGCCCCTAAATGCTGTCAATCAAAATGTGTAGCCCAGGAAATGTATAGTAGAAGTCCTCATGAGGATGGGGTCTGTTGACAGGGAAGGACCTTGAAGGGCAGTGAACACGGTGGCTGCCTTCCTTGCAACTTTTACTGTACTTGCATCTGTGACTTTATGCTAATGCATTTGCAATACCCTTCCTTGGTGTACATCCAAGCATGCAAATATGCAAGGACTGAGATGCCCACTTTCCGTGTCTCCCTATACAGTCATATTGCTTTGTGAGTCATTGATTGCACCATAAAAACTTTCATCATCCCTATACTAGGTGCAGATCTTCAGAATATAGCCTTCAGGGAGAGCAATTCAGCATCTCTATATGCAACCACAGTGAGAAAGGTAAGTGGCTGGGTGATGGTAGGGCCAGGTGCCACTATCAGTGTGGTGAGCTCATGGTCAGGTTAAAGGCAGACCAGGAGGCAAAACCGTCAGTGGTGTCTGATGGGCTCTGCAAAGTCGTGTGTGAGGAGCTGGGCATTCACAGCAGCTCCCCCATTGGCCTTTATTTCTGCTTTAGTGAGCTGTCTGTTACACTGCCTGATTGGAGCCATACATCATTGGTCACAACATCAAAACTTTCACCAGCTTTATACTAGGTACAGATCATCAAAATATAACTTTCAGTGAGAGCAATTCAGCGTCTCTATACACATCTACAGGGAGAAAGGTTAGGGGCTGGGTAATTGTGGGGTCAGGTTTCATTATCAACAACTGGTGATAAAACCATCAGTCGTGACTGATTCATTGAGCTATCTGTTACGCTGCTTGATTACAGCTGAGCAAAGGAGTGAGTGAAGTGTGTCCACCAGGCCTACCAACAGCGCAGCGCCGCCAGGTAAAAAAGGGGGGGTGGCCAATGGGAGTGGTGAGGCCAATGGGAGGGAGCATGGTCACACTCCTGTAAAAATACAAAATTATCGAGGGGTGCGGGCGGCCGGCTGTTCCGGGGGGTGGGACACTGGATCAGGGAGAGAGAGAGGACAGGCTGCTGCTACAACTGCCTCTCTCACACGTTCAGCACACAGCAGCGTGTGCTGGGCTGGAGAGAGAGGATGTGGCCTGTCATCTCTTTCCCCACCGCCCAGCTCTCTGCAGCAGGGGGGGGGGGGGGTGGAGTGCGGAACCCAGGCCCCTCAATTTGTCATTAGGGGAAAGAACAATGTTGACATGTTAATCATGGACATATCTTTACATTTTATGTTATACTAAAAGATATGCCCAGGTAAAAAGTGACCCCCATCCCCTTCTCGATTTATACTGGTGGGCACAACAGACCTGTAAAACCTGTCCCAGCTTCAAAATCCCTGGGCTACGTTAACATGCAAAAATCCTGGGCAAAAAAAACCCCAATCTTCATGAAAGGCCTCTACATAGCCAACGGGGCCATCTGAATGCTGAGGTTAACAAACATCAGTCAAAAACATTAATGAACTTAAGGTTGTTATATGCAAATAATTTACAATATCATATTCAAAACAAATGTAAAATAATCTGCATTGCATGCACTTTTAGATTATTTACAAAAAATTGGAATATCATTTACCATGCTTATTTTGTCAACCTTTAAAATCTGAGAGTGTTTTGCCTCTCCCTGTACAAATAAAATGTATAGGATAGGAATACGATTAATGTAACACAAAATAAAGAAAATGAATTGAGCACTCTAATAAATGAACCATTAACATGTACTGTACAGGATAGATCACAAAAGGCACTCAGACATCAGGAGAAAGAACAATGCTGACATGTTAATCATGGACATATCTTTACATTTTATGTTAGGTAACATAGCTAATAGATATGCCTCCGACTGCTGCAATGTTAATATTCAGAATATATGTCTTTTGCCTCTGCTACAGTAGCTGCAATTAGCCAGTCTGGCACACAAAGAGGCTCACCAGTCTCTTAAAGTCAGCTTCTTGCATGTCACAATGTTCACGAGCATAGGCACAAGGAGATTTGCTTTGGGCACACAAGAAAGTACTGTCATCTTCTCTAAAAGTGCTCTTTATAAAAATGGAATAGTAATAATCATGATGGTGTTTTACTATGACATGATGGGGTTCATTTACAAATTAAAAATAGATAAATGCAGCAATTTTTAGTTGTTAGTGATTCTGCTACTGTTTTATTGCTCTGCTAATGCTAGCTTTATTTTCCATGCACTCCCAAACCAAGCTGGAAAAGTGTCATGGCACTACATCAGATGGCATGCGGAGATGGAGGTACACTTGTCTGCAGGGTGTCTCTTGTGTGTTACTGCACTGTGTGTGCTCCTGATCCAGTGATACATAATGGTGATGCAGAGTCATATGCTTTTTTATCCCATCAGGCATAAAAGTACTTCAACAGGGTCTTCTCACAAACGTCATCAAGGGTGCGTTGTTCAAGTAAAAATACTTGGGCAGATGTGTAAAAATACCTGTTTCCAGGCATATTACCTTCACTAAAAGAGGCTGGTTCAAAGGATGGAATTCAGTTGCCAGAGTTTCCACCAAAGTGCTCACTGCCTCTTAGGGTAGTGAGTACTTTAATGCAAATTTGGCAGGCTGTTACATGTACTTACTGTAAATGCTGTGGCAAAGGCTATTCGGCACCTTTGAATACCCCCAAGTGTTTCAATAGGGGACAGGTGAACTTACAAAGATGCAATGAGGGATATTCCATACCTGCTTTCCACCCCTCTCACCACACACACACACCAGCTTGTATCTATTTTTTTTATAAGTACATTTTATTGAATTTCAAATAAAGAGATACAGTCACAAGCATAATGTAGTATAAATAATAAAACAGACAGGAAGTGACTAGGCTCGAAAGACACGAAATAGCATCAAATGCAAATATAACAGTAAACTACAAAGAACATGTAGACAAAAGACAGGTGGGAAATAACACAAGAGGGAAATATTAGGGGGAGAGGAAACATACAACCAACTATAGGACTATCAATATGATATTCTAAGAATGCCAATATAAACAAAACATAGTGATACTACTAGTAGAAATGGAGTACGTTATAATGGCACTATTTTATTCTCCCACCACGCCCTAGTGGATGGTAGGGCATGAAATACCGCCTGTCGGCACATGTCGGCTCAAAAAACAGTAAAAAACTCATGTCAACCTAATGAATGTCGACCTAAACCCATGTCGACCTTGGCCCATGTCGACCTTGACCCATGTTGACCTTTAACCGTGTCGACCTTCAGGGGTCGACCTAATGACTGTCGACCTAAGTCTGATCTGACAGATGACCCTTTCCCGGTGGGATACATGTATTTTTTATCTTTCTGGATTAAAAACTGTTACAAATTTTTTTTAACTACTGGCTATAAAATAATATTTTTTGGGAAACCACGGGCATATGCACTATTGAAAACCTAATGGCAAAGAAACTGCTAAGGGCTTTGAATGCCTCACCATAAGGGTGAGTAAGGTATGCTATTACTTGTGGCCTATTGTTCTTCTTGAAATATAAATTGGAAGGATCTACACATTGGGTTTTACCTTCTCTTTCATACACTGTGAATGACCGAACTGTGATATATGGTCTTATGAAGTCACATTTGGTAAAATAAACCTAGATACGTGGACTAACTGATAATCAAGTATGACTTGGGGTACGCCCTTTTATTATTTTTTATATTTAAAAGTTGATTAATTAGGGTGAGAGAGGTGTTCCATATAATTTGGTAGAAAACTCCGTTCTACACATTGTATATTCATTCTTTTTCCCATATTGAGCACATATGGAAGAGTAAAAAGTCTGTGGGACCTTGAAAGTGAACAAGAGTCAAAGAGACCTTTATAGGTTAGAATATCACAAAAAAATTGTGAGTAGGTGTACGCACACATTATAACCCCTTCCTGACACAGCCAGTTTTTGCCTTCCTGACAGAGCCCTTTTTTTCAAATCTGACATGTATCACTTAAGTGGGGATAACTTTTTTTTGCTTTTACTTATCCCAGTGATTTTGAGATTGTTTTCTCGTGACACATTGTACTTCAAGTTAGTGGTAAATTTTCGTCGATACAGTCTGTGTTTTTTTGTGAAAAATACCAAAATGTCGTAAAAAAATGGAAAATTTAGCAATTTGCAAAAAGTTAAATTTTCTGCTTGTGAGACAAATAATCTTACCACTCAAAATAGTTAATAACTAACATAGACCATATGTATACTTTATGTTGCCATCATTATTTCAACCTCATTTTCATTTTTTTGGACACTAGGAGGCTTAAAATATGAATAGCAAATTCTCAAATTTTCAAGAAAATTTCAAACACTGATTTTTTTAGGGACCAGTTCAGTTCTGATGTGACTTTGAGGGACTTGTATGTGAGACACCCCCATAAATGATGCCATTTCAAAAACTGCACCCCTCACAGTATTCAAAACAGCATTTTGGAAGTTTGTTAACCCTTTAGGTGTTTCACAGGAATTAAAACAAAGTGTAGGTGAAATTTCAAAACTTCATTTTTTTTGCAGATTTTCAATTTTAATACATTTTTCTAAGGAACACAGTAGATTTTACTAGAGAAATGTGACTAAAAATTGATTCCCCCAATTCTTTTGTTTTCATAAATATCCTATATGTGGCCCTAGTGTGCACGTTGACCAAACCACAGGCTTCATAATAGAAGGAGCACCTACTTGATTTTGGAGCCTCCTTTTTATGAGATTATTTTTTAGGCACCATGTAGGTTTCTAGGCACCATAAGATGCTAAAAGTTAGGAACCTCCCCCACAAGTGACCCCATTTTGCAAACTACACCCTTCAGGGAATTCATCTAGGGGTATAGTGTACATTTCAAACCCCCAGGGGTTTCACCAATTTTGATACAACTGGGCTGTGAAAATGAAAAAATTTAATTTTTCATTTTCACAGCTCAGTTGTATCAAAATTGGTGAAACCCCTGGGGGTTTGAAATGTACACTATACCCCTAGATGAATTCCCTAAATGGTGTAGTTTGCAAAATGGGGTCACTTGTGGGGGGGTTCCACTGTATGGGTGCTTCAGGGGTCATTCAACCAGAATCTGTGCTGCAAAATCCAAATATCACTCCTTCCCTTCTGAGTCCTGCCATGCACCCAACTGGTATTTTTTGGTCACATGTGAGGCATTGCCATACTCGGGAGAAATTGGGGCACAGATTTTGGGGTGCTTTGTCTCCTTCATTCCTTGTGAAAATGAAAAATTTTGAGCCAGAACTGCATTTTTGTGTAAAAAATGTAATTTTTCATTTGCACAGCCCAGTTGTATCAAAATTGGTGAAACCCCTGGGGGTTTGAAATGTACACTATACCCCTAGATGAATTCCATGAGGGGTGTAGTTTGCAAAATGGGGTCACTTGTGGGGGGGTTCCACTGTATTGGTTCTTCGGGGGTCTTGCTTATGCGACATAGCACCCACCAAAATTCCACCAGAATCTGAGCTGCAAAATCCAAAAATCACTCCTTCCCTTCTGAGTCCTGCCATGCACCCAAATGGTATTTTTTGGTCACATGTGAGGCATTGCCGTACTCGGGAGAAATTGGGGCACAGATTTTGGGGTGCTTTGTCTCCTTCATTCCTTGTGAAAATGAAAAATTTGGAGCCAGAACTGCATTTTTGGGTAAAAAAATTTAATTTTTCATTTTCACAGCTCAGTTGTATCAAAATTGGTGAAACCCCTGGGGGTTTGAAATGTACACTATACCCCTAGATGAATTCCCTAAAGGGTGTAGTTTGCAAAATGGGGTCACTTGTGGGGGGGTTCCACTGTATGGGTGCTTCAGGGGTCATTCAACCAGAATCTGTGCTGCAAAATCCAAATATCACTCCTTCCCTTCTGAGTCCTGCCATGCACCCAACTGGTATTTTTTGGTCACATGTGAGGCATTGCCATACTCGGGAGAAATTGGGGCACAGATTTTGGGGTGCTTTGTCTCCTTCATTCCTTGTGAAAATGAAAAATTTTGAGCCAGATCTGCATTTTTGTGTAAAAAAAATTAATTTTTTACACAAAAATGCAGTTCTGGCTCAAAATTTTTCATTTTCACAAGGAATGAAGGAGACAAAGCACCCCAAAATCTGTGCCCCAATTTCTCCCGAGTACGGCAATGCCTCATATGTGACCAAAAAATACCATTTGGGTGCATGGCAGGACTCAGAAGGGAAGGAGTGATATTTGGTGGTGGAATGAATGGTGGGTGCTATGTCGCATTAGCAAGACCCCCGAAGCACCAATACAGTGGAACCCCCCACATGTGACCCCATTTTGCTCACCAGCTTTGGGAGGGGGGCTGGCGCTGCGGCTGGTGGGGGGGTGGGAGGGGTGCTGACGCTGCGGCAGCCGGGTGGGTGGGAGGGGGGGCTGCCGGGTGGGAGGGGGGGGGGCTGGTGATCGGTGGTGATCGGTGCTGTACTTAACAGCACCGATCACCATCGATCACTGTGTTACCGAGCGGCTTAGCCGTCGGTAACACAGAAAACGCTGCAATTGGCTGTTCACATTTGAACAGCCAATCGCAGCGATCGCCGCGAGGGGGGATGTCTGCTGTCAGGGACAGCAGACATCTCCAAACTGTCACCGCGTCTATAGACGCGGTGACAGTTTAAAACCATGACGTATATATACGTCTTCGGTCGGGAAGTACCTCCCGACCATGACGTATATATACGTCATATGTCGGGAATATCTTTCTATCTATCTGTCTATATATATATATATATATATATATATATATATATATATATATATATATATATATATATATATATACAGGTCGAGTATCCCGTATCCGAGTATCCGTTATCCGAATTATTCCGAAATACGGACATTCCAGAAAGTGAAAAAAACATTTTTTTTGCTAAAAACTCACTGGGGACATTTGTAACAGCATCACTGGGGACATGATATGTAACTGGCACTATATATGTGCAAGACAATGATTGCTTGGCATTCAAATTCAGTGCTGATATAGTACACACATTTTGTTTCACGTTTTGAAACCTTGTTTTTTGAACAATTAAAATATATTTGTGTGTGTTTTATGTGGTAATAAAATATATTTGTGTGTATATTATGTGTTTATACAGCATACATGCAAGATACTTCAAAATACATCATTGAAATATTAAAATATTCCGAAATACGGAATAATCCGTTATCCAAAATTCTCCTGGTCCCGAGCATTTTGGATACGGGATACTCAACCTGTATATATATATATATATATATATATATATATATATATATATATATATATATGTATATATATATATATATGTATATATATATATATATGTATATATATATATATGTGTATATATATATATATATATATATATATATATATATATATGCACATATATATGTGTATATATGTATATATATATATATGTGTATGTATATATATATATATATACACATATATATGTGTATATATATATATACAGGGGCGGATCCAGGATAAAATGACAGGGGGGGCACCATGATAAAAAAGGGTTTAGGTGGGGAAGGGGCGGTGTTAGTGGTGCCAGTGTACATGCTAAGAGAGCGGCAGGAGAGGGTGGGAATGGAATTAAAAATAGGCCCTGGCATTTAAAGTACGCAGACCCACCATGGCAACAAAAGTGAAGGATGTAGTTGTGAGAGCGCCAAAGGCGCGCTCCGGAAAAGGGTGTGTGGCCACTCAACAGGGGGCGTGTCAACACCGTATACAACTTCTACACATTATGCAACAAAATACTAGACCCCATTATACTTGCCCCTTACACATGATGCCAAATGGAATGAGCCAAAATTCAAATAATGCCACATGGATTGTGTCAAAATTCACATAATGCCACATGGATTGAGCCAAAATTTACATAATAACACACACGGATTGAGCCAAAATTCACATAATGCCAAATGGATTGTGTCAAAATTCACATAATGCCACACGGATTGAGCCAAATGCATAAAATGCCATACGGATTGAGCCAAAATTCACATAATGCCACATGACTGAGCCAAATTTCACATAATGCCACACGGATTGGGAAAAAATTCACATAATGCAACACGGATTGCGCCAAAATTCCCATAATGCCACATGGATTGAGCCAAAATTCACATAATGCCACACGGATTGGGACAAAATTCACATAATGCCACATGGATTGAGCCAGAATTCACATAATGCCACACAGATTAAGCCAAAATCCACAATACACTTCATAAACAGGGACATTGTCCACCAAAGGCTCGCATTAAACATTTACACCATAATGTCCAATACAAGTTAAGTTACACGTCATTATGTCCATTATGTGTTATGCCAAACACCATAATGCCTATTAAAAATTATGCTACATAAGTGATGCTTCTCTACATGCTCATTGCCAAGGGTTCCATGCTCATTGCCAGAGGTTCCATGCTCATTGCCATGTGGGATTACATGCTCATTGCCAAGGGGGAATACATGCTCGTGGTAAATGGGGGACAGCAGAAGTGATAGCCACTGACAGTGGCAGAGCCTGGATGTATTCAGAGCACTGCAGGTCCCGGCTATTTGAAATAATACCCCTTTCACACCAGAAAATCCCAGGTTGGCCCCTTTTACACCAGCCTAGTTTTTGCATTTTCTGATGTGAGGGGGAGAGAAAACCACCCCTCCCCCCTTTAACCAGTTATCTCATTTAACCGCCTTTATCTTCGGAACCAACAGACTCATTTACATGAGACAAGTATTATATTGAAGAACTTTTGAGTGGGCTTTGAATGATTTTGGTCCAGTGAAACTGGAACGTTTGGTTCCAGAGTAATCTGCCCTCAAAGAACATGAGCAGCCATGAAATTACATTTCAAAAATAAAAAAATCGGTTTACACGCAATATCTATTGAACCGATTGACCGATTTGGACCATCCTGGTATCATATTGAAGGCCCAGCGATTTGGAATTGAATGAACACACAAGCTTCTCTGATGCCAGGGCGGGAACTGGCAGCCGTCGGAACCGGGTGGGGGTCGGAATTGATAGGTCCCATATTATCCTATGGGGAAAAAACGTTACAGGTTTGCCAGGCGATATCTCCGGTTCCCGGGGGGCTAGAGACACGGGGCTGGGCTCGTTGGAAAGCCCTGGTCCTCAGCTATAAAATAAATGACAGGGGGGGCACGTGCCCGGGTGCCCCCCCCCCTGAATCCGCCACTGTATATATATATATATATATATATATATATAATTCAGTACATTACATGTTATTTTATTTATTTTATTTGTGCTGCGGCTGGCGGGGGGGTGGGAGGGGGGGAGCGCTGCATGCGCTGTGGCTGCCGGAAGGAGGGACTGCAGGGACTGCCGGGTGAGCTGCCGGGTGAGCTGCCGGGTGAGCTGCCGGGTGGGTGGGAGGGGGGGCTGGCGATCGGTGGTGATCGGTGCTGTACTTAACAGCACCGATCACCACCGATCACTGTGTTACCGAGCGGCTTAGCCGCCGGTAACACAGGAAACGCTGTGATTGACTGTTCACATTTGAACAGCCAATCACAGCGATCGCCGACCGGGGGGGGGCATCCCTGCCCCCCCTGGGCAGCGAGGGGGGATGTCTGCTGTCAGGGACAGCAGACATTTCCAAACTGTCACCGCGTCTATAGACGCGGGGACAGTTTAAAGCCATGACGTATATATACGTCATGTGTCGGGAAGTACATCCCGGCCATGACGTATATATACGTCAAATGTCGGGAAGGGGATAAAGATACCTTTATATATTTACTCCACTTATGTCCCTGGTACGCTGTTCAAAATAATTTTTTCAGCACCTCACACACCAGTAATACATCTTAAATCATGAAGTCTACACATGATATGTATTTTCTCTTCTTCTTTCTGAGTTCACAAAGAATAGACTTGACCACATTTTAAAAATATGTATTCTAAACATTCGGATCAAAAACCACAAAGATACCATTATATGCTTCGTATCAACTTACATAAACGTGAGTTGGGTATGCCAGATCAATATCCTTCACATTTTTTGAAAAAAGCGCCTTATTTAAACACAACTGGTTTTATTATTGTTTTTTTTTTCACATGATCTATCACTTTCACTGGATCATGAGGATCACAACTGGACACCAACACCATTAGAAGGAATCACGTCATTATAAAGGACTAAATTCACGGTGTCGATCATAAAGTATACATGGCGCCCCATTGTATGAAGTTCCAATTGTATCTTTTTCTTGTCTGTATGATAGAGGTGTAGGTGACACCTCAGGAACTATAACATCAGGGCTGCATTGCGCCATTTACAACTCTCATCAAAATTCGGAGCTAGCTCAAGTTCTGAAAAGAATCCCCCCTAATATCTGCCACTAATTCTGGTCTAATTGTATAGACCTGGGGAATCATTTAACATATGGTAAATTACTGGAGAAAGGGGTGGAACTATATAAAAGTGCATGGGCACATACAGCGTGCAGACACAATTCTGGTTATACACAGAGCTCAGACTCAGCATCAGTCATAGTTCATCTGTCAGAATTGATGAAGCGACACAAAGACTCCAAGATATGTACCCCACAAACTGTGTTTTATTTCTGTGCTGCTCTCATTGAACCTTGAAGCCAGCTGCTCTGCAGTGAAGACATTTTCTTAAAAACAAAAAAGTTAATATAATTTTCCCCAGCGCCCCCTGAGCTATAATACAATTTAAGCAATAGAACCTAAAAGACATTTGTCCGATTCTTCAAAAACTGCCAAGTAGTTTCAAATCATTGAAGAAGGTCATTCCTAAAAAATTGCAAATGAATTATATTTGGATGTGCAGGGACTTTATGATTATTACTTCTCATCTTTCAGAGTAATTGTGTTTGCACAAAGTCTGCGAAAGGATTGAAAAGAGAATCAACATCAAGGCACTTTAAATAAAGATATCTGGTTGACTCATAGGCAGATAGTTAGATAGTTAATAGGTCGACACCAAAAGTTCGACAGCCAATAGTTCGGAATTGACAAAAGATAGAAGCAAGCAAAAGAGCAACATTGAATGAATTGCACGGCATAAGTTTTTCACGAGTTTAAAAAATGTTGCTTTTTTTACTTTATCAAGCATCACTATCCATGTGGACTCAAAAGCATGGCGAGCGAAGCAAGACATGCGATGGTATGCACCAAATAATTGGGGGTCCACATGCTCAGGTATCAACATTGACATAAAAACATGAAATGTCAACCTTTTCATGTGTTGACCTTTTGCTTGTTTTGAACTTTTGTCAGTGTTGATTTATTGACTGTTGAACTTTCGGTGTTGACCTATTGAATGGTAGACATTATCTGTGAGCTATAGAAAAATGCATTTGCTTCTATTTAAATGTCCCTCTCCGCTCTCCAAGGCTAAACATGTAGATGGCTGCATGGGATTCCTAGTGAACACATAACACTTCTGACAAGGGGAGGCATGACACCAGGATAAAGTCCTATAATTGTATACATTGATTTAACCATTTGAGTGACAAGTGATTTGTCAAAATAGATGTGAAACATTTTGTTGCAGACCAAGACCTAAACTTTCTAAAACAGATAATTGTTGGTGTTGCCCATAAGAACCATGCAGATTCTGTCTAACATTTTCTAGAGAATTGATTGGTTGCTACAGGCAACATCACCACTTGTTTGTTCTATTACATCAGTACATCTACTCCAATGCCATGGAGAAGTGCAATGAGTGAACAACTTATGAATGAGCTGGGACTTTTCTCTGTTGAGCACAAGCTTCAAAATGATTTGCCTTACATATTTATAAATAGTTTATTTGGTTGTAGAACCTGTTCCTGGACGTCTGCATGTTTAATTTGGACTGAAGAATATACACCAAAAGCAGCATTTTGATTACTCTAGCAGGTAGTTGTATGTGGTGACTTTATCTCCAAGCAATATTAGATTTAGGAGGATATTCAATCACCGGAGAGCATCTCCCGTCGGAGGAGATGGGCGACGGGCCCTATTCAATGCTGTCTTCCCCGACAGCATTGAACAGGGTAGCTCATCAGAACGAGCCTGACTTCAGAAGCCGGGAATTGCCGAGCTCACAGCCGCAACTTGACTATTCCTGGCCACTTCTCTCAGCCACGCCCCTTCTCACCCCGCAGCAGACGGGACATTGAATCCCGCCTGCTTGTTCTCGGTCGAGCTGACTGAGAACAGGACTGGGTCATGGCTGTCAAGCCAGCTCGACAGCCATGACCCGCAGATTGAATACCCCCTAAAAGGACTGCGTGTACGCATGAATATAATGCAATTCTATACCTGAAGCAGTAAAGCCATTTTCTGAGGTTCTGCCATGCCATGATCACCATATGCATGGAGCCTGGAATTCGATACATTCCGGGGCTTGGATGTGGTGGGTAACACCATCTTTAGATTTATAATGCCCAATAAGAGAATATGGGCTTCTATCCCACTGCCCCTGCAGTGATCCAACTGGACAACACTTTTATTGGTAAGCTGCTCAATCAGAGGTCTGTCATTCAGGTGCCAACAGGGAGGGGTAAATCTGGTTAGGAAAAAAAACAGTTTGTATCCCTATTGCACACTGAATGAGAAATATACATATAATAATCAGATAATACAGAGATCTTGGTTGCATATATCTGCAGATATAGGGTTAAGCCCCCAGGCCGTACGTCAAGGCGTCTCTGTCACTGGGGGTCCCTAACACTGGGTATGGGTCTGGGGTGTGGGCCCCCAACATGCCCACACAGGCTGACTACTCCAGGGCAGCACACAAATGAAAGTTAGTAGGTGTTAAATAAGAAGCACATAAGTGCTATGTAGGGAGGTGAAGGTGTAATTAAAATAATACATACAATAGGGAAAAAACATAAATGTTAATAAAGTGTTAGGGTGTGCTACCCTGGAGCAGACCAGCCATACCAACAAAGGGGGAATCACACTCCCAAACCCATCCCATGCACAATAACAAATTTATGGGCCTAATAGCCCAGTGTAAGGCCACATGATAATGGCTTACAACATCTGAGAGCCAGCTTACCTGGAGATACCCCTGGCTTCTCCAATGGCACTCAGGTGTCAGCAATCCCTCCTATTGCTGACCCATCTATGCCTCTCAACTGCACAACACTTTTATTGGTAAGCTGCTCAATCAGAGGTCTGTCATTCAGGTGCCAACAGGGAGGGGTAAATCTGGTTAGGAAAAAAAACAGTTTGTATCCCTATTGCACACTGAATGAGAAATATACATATAATAATCAGATAATACAGAGATCTTGGTTGCATATATCTGCAGATATAGGGTTAAGCCCCCAGGCCGTACGTCAAGGCGTCTCTGTCACTGGGGGTCCCTAACACTGGGTATGGGTCTGGGGTGTGGGCCCCCAACATGCCGACACAGGCTGACTACTCCAGGGCAGCACACAAATGAAAGTTAGTAGGTGTTAAATAAGAAGCACATAAGTGCTATGTAGGGAGGTGAAGGTGTGATTAAAATAATACATACAATAGGGAAAAAACATAAATGTTAATAAAGTGTTAGGGTGTGCTACCCTGGAGCAGACCAGCCATACCAACAAAGGGGGAATCACACTCCCAAACCCATCCCATGCACAATAACAAATTTATGGGCCTAATAGCCCAGTGTAAGGCCACATGATAATGGCTTACAACATCTGAGAGCCAGCTTACCTGGAGATACCCCTGGCTTCTCCAATGGCACTCAGGTGTCAGCAATCCCTCTTATTGCTGACCCATCTATGCCTCTCAACTGCACAACACTTTTATTGGTAAGCTGCTCAATCAGAGGTCTGTCATTCAGGTGCCAACAGGGAGGGGTAAATCTGGTTAGGAAAAAAAACAGTTTGTATCCCTATTGCACACTGAATGAGAAATATACATATAATAATCAGATAATACAGAGATCTTGGTTGCATATATCTGCAGATATAGGGTTAAGCCCCCAGGCCGTACGTCAAGGCGTCTCTGTCACTGGGGGTCCCTAACACTGGGTATGGGTCTGGGGTGTGGGCCCCCAACATGCCGACACAGGCTGACTACTCCAGGGCAGCACACAAATGAAAGTTAGTAGGTGTTAAATAAGAAGCACATAAGTGCTATGTAGGGAGGTGAAGGTGTGATTAAAATAATACATCCAACTGGATCCTTCTCAGCAACCTCCCCTCTCCCTATGCGGTATGTGTCACGTGCACAAATAGGACCCAGGGTCCTATCAACACAAAAGGACAGCTCGTATTTCAAGAGCCATCCTTTGCTAAAATCTTTATGCATATAGAGCCCGATTCAGACCAATTTGCTTGGCTGCAACTTCACAGCCTCAGCGATTATCGAATGTCTTCACATGCCCGATGTCCACAGTACGCATGTGCGAGCTATCCTTGTGATCACAGGCAGCGATTGCCGTTCGCAAGCTGATCGACAGGCGCTGAATGTTGGTTGGCCAGCGTTTTCTGGGAGTGCCCTGAAATACACAGGCATTGACCAGCCATTTGGAAGGAAGGTCCCTGACGTGGCCTCCTTCTCCCCACGGTGTTTGCAGCACCGATTAAATCTAGACCTATTTGGGGGCATTGAACAGGGGGAAATCCATTAGATGTGAGTGATTAAGAATGTTTTTCCCCTTGTGTGCACAGGGGCAGGAAGACACCATGGTGAGTCAGTGTTTACCTGATCGCTGAGCTCCGAACATTCACAGCTCAGCGATCAGGTCTGAATGAGGCCCACAGTGTTCCCAGATGCCAAAATGCATGCAGAGATTGGTGAGATACCAGTATGTTTTTCCAATAACCCAGTTTATAATATAAAAATAGCATTATACTGTACATATTTGGTGCTATATGCACAAATACATAGCATAAATATAAATTCACCATTTGTGTAGGTTCTGTAATCACGCCCTTTCCCTTCCCAGTTGTGGCAATTCTGTTTACATATGACATGAGTGCAGCTTAAAATCGAAACAGTGGCACATTCATTTTGTTTATAGGGACATTGAACATCGAAATTACATTTTATAGGCTTATACGCATGTATCGGCTGGATTTTGGAAACATTTAATCGGGAGTTAGTTTGATGAAACCATAAGATCTGAATCTTGATAGCATAGGTGTGTACCCAGCTTAAGGGCTGTACCATTAGGATGTGAGCCATCACCCATGTTGTGTCTTGGGACACAGAAGAACACTTTCACATCCTCATGTGCTGTGTATACACCAGGGTGTTTTTTTTTTTAATTGACTAAGCTACTGGCCATCCAAACTGCGATTTACTTTGAACTGTCCTTTGATCAAGGGACAGCAATTGCCATTTGGTCTTTTCAAGAAATGTGTCCTAAGAACTCCATCCCCTGTTCCACTGCATGTGGCTGGCAATACTGTTATCTGCAACCCAACAATCAGAATGTACCCAGACAATAAGGGGTACATTTACGAAGATGGGAGCGTTATTGAAAACGGAATGTTGCCCATAGCAACCAATCACATTCTATCTAGTATCTTCTAGAAGGTGCTATGGGAAACATCCCATCTTCAATAAAACTGTGATTTTAGTAAAATGACCCCTAAGAATGTGTATATACAGTATTTAACAAGGGGAAGTATGTAATACTAATGACATGCAGTTTCCTCAATAAAAAAAGTGCAATTCCTTTAAACATAAACTTACAAAAAAAAATTACAAAATATGCGCTGTCTCTATTAGATATACTGTGTATCCCCTATAGAAATGTTAGAGTCATAGTATATACATTGTTTTGGATACTGCTTCACTACACACCCTGATAAAAACGGGTGTAGTATGACACTCAGACAGTTCCAATGGTCATTAGTCCAACATCGGAATCCTGACTGCCGGGACTCTGACAGGGGGCCAAATGCTACAAAGCCCCTTGTGAGCTCGGAGGCTCGCCACAGGTTCTGTTCTCCCTCTATGGGGGTTGTGAACCCCCACAAGGGAGAATAGCCTCTGTCTATCGGGATCTCGACTGTCAGGAATTTAACAATTAGGATTCCGATGTCGGACTAATGGCTGTGAGAATCCTAACTGTCGGAGCGTCATCCGGCACCCAATAAAAACATGTTATATATTGAACATTGGAATAAGCACAATTTTTATAGGTCATTTTATCTGACATAAGTATAACACTTTAAGCTTTTATATATTATGCCACAATGTTGTGTTTTAATGTCATGTTGTGCCACATTACAGTACACTAACTCATATTGGTTATGGTCAAAATAGTAGACAGTGTCTAGGCAGACAGTAAATAGGTTGACACCATTGTTTATAAATGTTTCCCCTAAGTGTTTAAAGCAAACTGGGTTGTGTATCTTTTTTTTAAACAATTAAAAAAATGATACACAACCCAGTTTGTATTGTTTCAAATACAAAGTAAGGTAAGGCTTTCCATTCTATAATATTCTCTCTTATTACTTCATTGCATTGTTCTAAACTTTGTCCCCTCTGTAGGGCTGAAACTTGGATTTACATCTTACTTTATTCGTGTGTGGGTTATCAAAAATAGTCCTGATTTATAAAAAAAAAAAAAACACAAACAGACAAAAAAGGACTTATAGTGAAAATATATAATATTGCACTATTAAAATACAGATAGCATAAAAGCATAATCAAGCTTGTGAGTTTCAAACATAGGCCCTTATTCTGGTTGGTGCGGCCGGAGCCGCATATGCGGCTCCAACGCACCAGGCGAATCCCCGCCTTCCATACGGATCGCCACGGCCGTCCGTACGCGGATATGTGGCGATCCGCATGAAATTGGACGGGGATACGCCTCCTCCATGGTGGGAGCAGCACCTGCATTCGATGGTCGCCGAACATCGAATGCAGGGCCGCACGCTCCACCAGGTCCCGCAACACAAGACCACACGGACACTTGTCCGTGTGAAATCTTGTATGGGGGCGGGCAGCTGACATCCGGCGATGTCAGATGCCCGCCCCGTACCAACGCGTCACGGCCTCATTACCATGCATACGCCCCGCGTTTGCATGGGAACGCCCATGAAACGCGGGGCGTATGCATAGGGTAATGAGGATAAGTAGACCCTCACGCCCCTCTACGCCCCCTGTGCGGCGTATAGAGAATCCTTGCGGCGAAATCGCCTGCACATGCGCAGAGTGACCTCTGCACATGCGCAGAAGATAAACATCGGCGGCCCGTACGCAAGCGGGAATATCCGCACCAACCAGAATAAGGGCCATAGGGACTTATCACCAACTCCCTACTATACAATATCCCCTCTTGACACTCATTACCTACTGAGGGTACGACCTTTTATACTACAGGCTACAAACATCTCCTGTGTCCGCTTCATTCATGTTTTTGAGTTTTGTTTTTTTAACCCCGTGGATGCCTACTTTGTAATGAAGAGGACGCAATCTACACTGGAGGTGGTTAGTATAATTTTTTTTCACAGGTTCGGATTGCTACTGGATAAGAGGACTAAACCGACAGGGTCAAGTTATGCAAGTATGTATGGCTGGTGTGTGAAATTACGTTCTACTTTATCCGTGTGTTTGTGGGTTTATTGGGGTATGGTTCTGTAGTTGGACTCAAAGTCCCTGAATATGGGGAGGTTTTCTGGGACTTGTCGTTCTACAACAAAACCCAATACTTTATTCCTTTATCTTTTTTTTACACACTGAACATCAGCCCGGCCCACACGCAAAGGTTCCGGGGGCATTCCTGGGCATAAGCCCTGGCTGAGGGGCCCTGTCTACTGTGGGGGGGGGGGCACTCCCGCAGGGACTCGTCTAAGGCTGATCAGCCAGAATGATAAATGTGAAGGCCATGGGAACTTGTGTGAAAAGTCTCTCCTGGATGTGGCATTACAACGACGGTGGACCTCTATTATTTTTGTCCACTGTATATTTGTAGCCAGGATCGATTTTTTATTTCGATTTTTTACACATAGATGCATCACACAGATCTGAGTGATCCATGCGATGCCTCAGGCTCATCCCTATTTGGTCGCCGGGAAACTTGGCAGACAAATACGTATGAGTTTGACATTCGAAAATATGAATCCTGAGAACTCAACAGCTTAGTAAATTTGCCAAGTTCTCAGGCTGTATTTTCGGGCCGTTCACAGCCAATCCCATTCGTACCTGTTCATACTGGGTGTCAGCCTTATTAGGAAATTTACCCCAGGATGTCAGCACTAAACTGTTGAATAATGGTAACAATGGAGCACCAAGTATCCATTTGAGCACCATCATAACCCCACAGTACTCCTCCACTATTTGAATAATGATACTAGCAGTACTTTTTTGTGTTGGTACTCAGCAACGGTACCTCTTTTTTTAGGGGTCTCATTTACAATTCATATAGATAATTTTAGAAACAGAAAGAATCATTGAAATCATCAATAGGTATATGCATTCTTATCACGTCTTTAGGTTGCTATATATTATGTATCAACTTGTAACTTTATAGGGTAATTTGACTAAAATGGGAGTTTTATTGAAGATGGAATGTTCCCCATAGCAACCAATTAGATTCTATTATCTTCTATAAATAACTAGAACCTGGTTGCCCATAGCAACATCTCATCCAAAATAGAACTCCCATCTTAGTATATTTCCCCACATGCCTCTTTGCTTTGAACCACCTGGTTAGACCTTATATATCCTTTTTTATATAAACTATGTATACCACACATCTCAAACCCTCAGCATGTACTACTCTGCATTTCCATTTTCACAGCATTTCTTTTTGTTTGGCTCCACCAAATATGTAAGAAATGTGGATAATGTCCACACCAAATAAAATGAGTCTATATTTTGGGAGAACTAAGCACACTGGTGCTTTGACACTGACAGTCAGCTCTTGCTTTCCAAATGTTTTCCTGGCATTTCTTCTAGGAAGCAGCAGACAGAAAATACTGTTTGCAGCTTTTCGTATTTGCCAATTATTGAATTACTAGTGACCAAAAAAACTCTACTGAAAGTACAGATGTTCCAAGTTACTTTCAGTAATAAACTACTTGTCACCTATAGAGCTTTGGTATATTTAATATTATACATACACATGATAAAAAAATACCATAAGTATCCTACGGTGAAAAGCTGAGAGGTGTGGAATAGCTCACAGACAATGTCTAGTTACACAGTAAATAGGTCGACACCAAAAGTGTGTATATAGACACTGTATAAGTGTACCCCATCCCCTCGATCTGCTCTGCACACTATATTCGTCCTCTAATGCCCACTGAGATGGGCATTAGAGGAGTCGGTTGTCTGGATATTGAGCGTGACGTCATGTCTAATTAATGCATGTCTAACTTTTGTCAATGTCTAACTAATGCATGTCTAACTTTTGTCAATGTCATTCTAATGCAACGCTTGGATAATTAAAAATTGAATTCCTATGAAAACCAATTGGACTGAATGTAAAATCCATTTTAATAAACAATACACAAATGTGACCAATAAAAAAAAAACAGATTACAATGTATCTTATAATGATGAAATGCCCTACACAAGTTTTGGTGAACAGTCAAATATGGGTTGTCCGTTCCTATTTTTTCCCCTATATAGCATAAGGTGTCTGTTGAAATTTTATGGAAAAGTTAGTTACCCTCCACCATAGGTAGGTAGTGGTCCCACGCTCTTGTTTGCCTCCTATATTGGGAACTCAAAGCAGAGGTCCAGTCTACCATGGAAGATGAGTTGGCGGTTCTGGCCGCACCTGGTGGTGGAGGATTCCGCTCAGAAATTGACGGCACTTTAGATGGAAGATGTCTGGGGATGGTCCAGAGCAGTCCAAATTCAAGGGTGTGAATCACACAAGGGCTTGGTCCAAAATCAGTGTGAGGGCAAGAAGATACTGGTGCGTGTCGCAAGTTCAAATGGCTTTATCAAAGGATAGCTGTACGTTGCCAGATGGGCTTCTATACTCTAAAGTGTCTCTCCAGACGACACCTGATGCTGCAGCAATCCCTGCCTGTCATGTGTGCCTGTCAGCTCCAGTCTCCTATGACTTCCATGCCACTGCCATTATCTTATGCCACAACCATGTGCTGTACCAGGTTTTTTATAAATCTTGAACAGAAGTGTCATTCTGAAGCCCAGTACACACGGGGGAGATATATTGCTGAGCAATATATTGCTATGTTTCTCCTTTTCATCAGTGACCAGAGATGGTCGCTGATGAAAGGGAACCTCTGCCGGGCGGTGCCGCAGAGGTAATCAGCTGGTCGCAGGAGCAAGCTCCTGCGACCAGCGATAAGATTGGGGCTGAAAATGGGAGCACGCACCCGGCAATTTATCGCCGGGGCACACTCCCATCACTGGCAATATGGTCACCAGCGACCATATTACCAGCGATTTCAGCCCCTATCGCCCCTGTGTGTACACAGCTTCAGTGATATATTTTTTTAAATCGTGTTGTGTTTTTGGGGCTTTAAACCCAGCTTTTTCGTATAAAAAAAAAAAAGAGTCGAACCCATCAAACAGCATGGTTGAAAATGGTATAATGTGTGGTGGACAGGCTTGTGATCGCCACATATTTTAAAATTTGTAGCCATCTGCATTGGTTTTGCCTAGTACATTAACCATAAATAATTACATTTTGTCTTGTGCCACAAACCTGCAAGTGCCCAACGGTAACCAGGTTGGGAACAACGGCCTTGAAAGATATAAGAACAATATAAAAGTAGGCACTTGTAGTTCCACAACTGCTAAAGTATCAGATTCCAATTAATATTTAAAAATAGGTTTGGATTTATCTGTTTGTACATTATTGTAAGGGGAATAGTGTAGTTGCTTAAACAACTGTGATTGAGCAAAGTAATCTCATCGCATTAGCTGCATTACAGAATGGCGCAAGGAGCAATAACGCATGATAGAATGTTTAAGCGCTACATTTATAATAATTCTATTAATAGAAACATCTAATTTTATCTAGAAATAGGTTAAAATCAAGAGAATATTATTCTGGTAAAATGCAACAACAACAAAAAAGCTTTTAGAAATAGCAAATGATATATTTTGGAAAGAAAACATTTTCCTTATAATGCCTGAACAACTAAGCGGATAAATGTAACCGTATTTATAAGTAGATGGTTATTGTCACAATAACAAAGAGAAACTGCACCCTGCTGGAGTCTTGTTTTGCCTCAGGCTGTAGTCCTGTCCAGCATGTCTGAGGGGAGGGGAAGGTGATCTTTTACAAACTTTAATCAGCACATAAAGAATAATGTGTTTCCCTTGCAGTCCCCTGCTGCACTGGGCCAGTGTACAGCTGAACATTCCATCATGCCTTACTGCTCCCTTCCCCATATAATGCAGCTAAAGGAATGGGGTCTAGGGAGAGATTTCGGCAAAGCCTATGCGTGAGTGATAACTGTGCCTGGGAGCTCAGGCAAATTTACTACAACCTGCATATTATTCCAACTATTTACCATGGCAGCCAATAGCAGGCACAGCAGGAGGATACTCCCACCAACCTCACAGAGAGGCAGACATGCAAATACATAGACTACACTGTCCTCACTGCTGAGGACCTGTGTCCTGTGCGGGGATAACACAGCCGGGAGTGTGGAGGTCCGCTGGATCTATATACCAGCCACACAGACTGTATATATACCAGCCATGCACTATGCTGTATATACCAGCCACACACTGCCTGTGTATATCTGTGTACTTATCAACCATACATTGAGGGATACATTTACTAATATGCGAGTTCCATAGCAACCAATCAGATTCTATTATCTTCTGAAACAATGGTTCCAAACCTCGATCTTTAAGTACCCCTAACAGTTCACATTTTTCATGTCTCAAAACAGAATCGCAAGTGAAATAATTAGCTTCATCTGTGGATCTTTTAAAAGGTGTCAGTGAGTAATCAGTACACCTGTACACCTGCTAGGTGACCTGGACAATGTGAATTGTTGGGGTACTAGATGACCGAGGTTGGGCACCACTGTTGTAAATAAATAAGTAGAATCTGATTGGTTGCTATGGGCAACATCCCATCTTCAATAGAACTCCCATCTTAGTAACTTTAGCTCTGACTGTCTAACTCGATACCAACCATACACTATACCAACCATACCACTATGCTGTATATACAAACCATACACTCCCCAATGTTTGGGGTTTGTGCATGTGTAAACCCCGGGTATGAACAGCTTTGGCGAGTTTCACACTCGCCGGGCTGTTCGCTCCGGAGATGGTGGGGCAGACATGGGGCTGGAACAGGAGAACGACCAGCATTTTATGGGTGTCCCCGTTAAAATGCTGGGCATTCCCCTGGGAACGCAGGCATGGCATTGCCTACTTGGGGGGAAGGGGGCTGACATCACATGACAGCCCCGCCCTGTATTCGGCGATCAGCGGTCAGTTTAGGGTAAATGATTCCATGGTCGGTAACCATCAAATGACTTCTCTTCCCTTTGGCTGCATGCAAGGGGATGTGTTCTCGTGCTAGCAAGGGGATGCGGGCGGCACAGGCGTTCGGCAGGTGGAGCTGACCTGTGGCCAGTTTGCTAGGCAGCGAGTATACGCAGCCTACGAAACAGGTCTGAATCAGGCCCTATGTTGTTCATACCTGTGATAAACTGTGCAGTATATATCAGCCATACACTGTACTGTCTATTCCAACCATACAGTGCCTGTACATACAAGCCACACCATGTGCTCCCAACTATACACTGTGCTGCCAATACCAGTCATACAATGACTGTATATATCAGCCCTACACTGTGCTGCCTATACCAGGCCAGCCATACACTGTGCTGCCTATACCAGGCCAGCCATACACTGTGCTGCCTATAACAGCCATACACTGTGCTGCCGATACCCAGTGCCATATTAAGGTCTAAATGGGCCTGGAGCTGAAAATTATCAAGGGCCTATTATGCACAATAATAGAGGTTGTGGCCAGCACCTAATAATGTGGGGGTGTGTGTGTGCTGGAAGAGGCAGGGGGCTGGCATAGGGGAAATGCAGAGGGTGGAAAACAGTGACGTGCGGTGAGGTCAGTGGTTGGTGAGGCACTACCAGCAGCATGACGGTGCAGGGGAGCGGCAGGTCCTAAAACCCTCAAAGAGCAACCGCATATCCTGCACCTGTGGTGGTTATGCCACTGCACTCAACCTCCACAGTGGTACCCTTATACACAGTATGCAACAGCAATACACTGTATATACATATTGACACACAGTAAAGCCCCTTACACATATGGCACACCTTATTCATCCCAATACAAATAATTCCCCCATACACAAACTTTTTGCTACACATTATTTATGCCCTTATACACATAATACACCTTACACATACACCCCACATGATGAATGCCCATATAAACATAAGGCCCGGTACACATATGCCCCACATTACATATGCCCTTATACACATAATGACACATAATGGCCTATACACCCACATTATTAAATTCCCATATACACATAATGATCTTTACATATGCCCCACATTAGTAAAAATACTCTTACACACAGGGCCGGTGCTAGGGTGTCCGGCGCCCTCCTGCAAACCATACATTTTGCGCCCTTTCACATTTCCATTGCAACAAGCTGCAGCCCGATTGTGGTAGTGTATGCAACATGCGATCTCGGGTGCATGTACATGTATGCATACACCATCTCAGTGCTGTGTCCGCAAAATGTTGCAGGCACTAAAGGTGCCCATACACGCTCCGAGAATCGCATATGTTATGGGCTAGATCGCATCGCACAGCATGCATGCAATGTGTGTGCGGTGCGATGCGATCCGAAAGCAGTACAAAAAGTATGTGCAGCACTCGTGACTGGAGGGGAAAGGAGGGGAGAGAAGGAGGAGATAGAAGAGGAGGGGAGGAGACAGAGGGACGGAGTGTTGAGGACTGGCAGTGGCACTGGCACAGCACACTGAGAAGTGGGAAGGAAGGGGAGGCGGTACTGCTGCCTGTTTGTCATTTGATTGACAGCTGACAGGCGCAGGGAGCAATGGGTAGGACAGACACAGTCATTCACAGACAGCGCTACATGCCTCAGTGCAAGTGTCCGTGAGGAAGAGGGGGCAGGTCGCAGGAGGAGAACAGTGTGTGTGCGGTGCAGGGAGCTGCTCAGCCTCTCCATACTGCCACCCACTGTCAGACAGGCGCTGTGGGCAGTGTGCAGGAGGCAGTGACAGTGAGGGCTGAGGCAGCTTTAGCAGAGCAGGGAGGGAGACAGCGCCTTTCATCATGGCGCCTCCCTGCTTTGCAGGAGCTGCTGAGTGGGTAGCGCCGGCCCTGCTTACACAGATAACGCACCTTACACATATTCCTACTGTCTGCTCCGCGGCTCTCAGTCGGTGGCAGACGGTATCCAACTTCCCCCTGCTACTGTTCTCCCGCCTATGGCTTTTTCCCGTCTGTTCAGTCCCTGCCCTGGGGCTACGACTTACCCTCAGGCTCCAGGCAGGGCTCCTGGATTCTCCGGCTGGATGTGTCCCCCGGCGGCCATGTGCTCAGAAGCATTGCAGAGGCGCTCACGGGGTTGGGAGCCGTCTATATGCCGGACATGCAGGGAGGGGGGCTCCCCCTCTCCTGGCGGGTGAAAGTATTTGGGTCCATGCAGCCGCCGATTAGGGAAGGGAGGGAGGGGGGTTAGTGTGGAGGTTAGTGGGGAAGGGGGGGGGCGGTGCGGAGGGTGCAGATTCAGATGGGTTGCTTCTGATACGCTGACAGGTAGCATTGAGACCAATCATAGCTGCCTCAGTGACAGGACAAGCACCCCCTGTCACTGAGGTGCCGCATGTACAGGTTTTTTTAATGGGATTTTGCAGCCTGCTGCTTGGCACCGCCCCCTCCCCACCCCCTGTTTCTGGATCCTGACATTGATAGCCGGAGGCACGGCTCCCAATGCCTCCAATACCAACTTCATGTAAATGATGTAAACTTGGTGTAAATGATGGTGTAAAAATGAATAGAATTATATAAAGCATATACTTATGACACATAATGTGTCATAAGTATTTTCTTTGTATTTTATTATCTTTATCATTAATAACAGGGGAGGCACTGCCTCCCCTGACTGCACGTCCCTGGTGGAAAAAGGCAAAGAGTTTGGCATATGCAAGAGCGTGGCACAGAAAAGAGGGAAAATAGAATATACTTACCTTCCAGCGGCGGCTGCAGACTTTGGGCTTCAGTGCCAGCCATGTATCACCAGCACCATCATATGATATACATGCACACCCTCCAGCAAATGAGTGCAATAGCATATAATAATAAAAGAGAGAGAGAGAGAGAGAGAGAGAGAGAGAGAGAGAGAGAGAGAGAGAGAGAGAGAGAGAGAGAGGTGTTTTCACAGGCGGCACTAGGCTGTAATAATTTCTAAGAGAAGCAGTCAATGTTTCGAGACCTTTATTTCATAGCCTCTTCATCAGGACAATGAAATAAAGGTCTCGAAACGTTGACTGCATATCTGCTTCTCTGAGAAATTATTACAGCCGAGTGCCGCCCATGAAAACCTATCTCCATATCGGGACTCCACATCAGGAGTGTCCAGGGAAGGCACCGGGCAAGCTGCAATTATTGAGGAGTGCTACCCCGTATATATATCTATCTATATATATGTATACACACACATACTAACATACATACACACAAAATATTTTCCAGCCATACAGCTACATATACCATCCTTACACTGTGCTGCCTCCATTAGCCATACACTGGCCCTTATTCTGGTTGGTGCGGTCGAGCCGCATATGCGGCTCCGACCGCACCAGACGAATCCCCGCCCACCCTACGGATCGCCACGGCCGTCCGTACACGGACGGCTGGCGATCCGCATAAAAATGGTGGAGGCTACGCCTCCACCATGGTGGGAGCTGCCCCCTGCATTCGATGGTCGTCGACCATCGAAGGCAGGTCCGCACGCCGCGGCAGCTCCCGCAAGCTGAGACCACACGGACAATCGTCCGTGTGGTAGCTTGTATGGGGGCTGAAAGCTGACATCCGGCGACGTCAGCTTTCCGCCCCCATGAGTTGCGTCATGCCCTCATAAGCATGCGTACGCCCCGCGTTTGCATGGGAACGCCCATGAAACGCGGGGCGTATACATAGGGAAATGAGGGCATGAAGCCCCTCACTCCCCTATACGCCCCCTTTGCGGCGTAGTAAATTTATGTGCGGCGAATTCGCCTGCACATGCGCAGATTGACCTCTGCGCATGTGCAGACGGAAAACATCGGCCGTACGGCCGCACGCGGGCCGTACCGCTCGAATCTGAATAAGGGCCACTATGCTGCACATACCAACCATACACTGACTGTATATATCAGCCATACAGCTCCTGCGACCAGCGATTAGAATGGGGCTGAAAACGGGAGCGCGCACCCGGCGATTTATCGCTGGGGCACACTCCCATCACTGGCAATATGGTCGCCAGCGACCATATTCCCAGCAATTTCAGCCCCTATCGCCCCCACAGCTTTACACCGGCCCTGCATATACCATCCATACATTGTATATACCAGCCATACACAGTGCTGCCTATACCAGCCATACACAGTGCTGCCTATACCAGCCATACAGCTAAAGGGGCAGACTAGATGGGCCAAGTGGTTATCTGCAGTCAAATTCTGTTTCTTTGTTACAGCTACATATACCATCCATACACCGTGCTGTTTATACCAGCCATAGATATGCTACATATATCATCCATACACTGTGCACACTGCAGTGTGGTTCCTATACCAGCTATACACTGTGATGAGTATACCAGTCTACTATGTGCTGCATAAATCAACCATACACTGACTGTATGGGTGAGATTTAATGGGATGAGAGATTCAGAAAGTGAGAGATTTAGTAAGAAATCTCCAGTTTTTTTAAAGCGGCAATCATTTACACTGCAATACCAGTTTGATTTTGCAGTGTAAATGATTGCTGCTTTAAAAAAACTGGAGATTTCTCACCAAATCTCTCACTTTCTGCATCTCTCATCCCATTAAATCTCACCCTATATATCAGCAATACACACTGACAGCCTATGCTAGGCACATGCACACTGGATCCATCCCTTGCCAGGCTCCTGTGAGCTATGTGCTTGGAGCTGGCGGACGGGCAGTAGCAGCAAAGCCGAGCGGCGGCTGCCTTTAGTCTCCCCACACTCCCCCACCCAAAAAATGTTTTCCCCTCCCGAGTCCCAACCTCCTGAGCGGTCACCATGGTGGATAGAGCCTCCCCCTTCCTCAGTGTGCGGCTCCTCCTCACCTCCCTCCCCCCTCTCTCCTCCTATCCCCGGCACTCTCCGCCCCGCCACCTCTTCCTCTCGCTGCTGCCTGAACTGAAGCAAACTCCTCTAGAGGGAGAAGCAGGCAGCAGACAGTCACTCAGCGGCCGGAGAGAGACAGCAGGGACCGCACATCGCACGCATACAGCCGGAGACAGGAGGCGCCGCTGCCACACAGACCGGGGACAGGAAGAGGAGACAGCGGCAGCCAGCACTACTCCAGCCCGTCTTCGGCGCCCCGTGCACCGCTGCTGTTGCTGAGGGGAGATCGGAGACACGGGAAGGAGGGGAGAAGCCCAGCGCGTCCAATCTCTCTCTCCCCCCCCAACCCCCCCGGGCCAGCCCGCAGCCTCCGCGCCCGGACCGCAGCGCTCCCTGTGTGGCAGAGGAGAGCCGGGGGTGCCTGGAGAGAGCCCCTGTCCCCCGCCCCCTCCCCCTGTGAGCGCGGCTGTGCTTGGACACCCGGGGGCCGAGCGTGGGGAAGTGCGGATTCTGCACCGGGCTTGTGAGAAGTTTCCTTTCCCCGCTGCTAGTGCCCACGCCGCGTGTGGGGGGGGTCTCTATCCGCCCGGACACGTCTTCTCTGCAGTCACTTGCCCCTGTGAGAGTGGATAATGGTCGGGGAAATGGAAACAAAGGAGAAGCCGAAGCCGACCCCAGATTATCTGATGCAGCTCATGAACGATAAGAAGCTGATGAGCAGCCTGCCCAACTTCTGCGGGATATTTAACCACCTGGAGCGCCTCCTGGATGAAGGTATATACCGCAAGAGCCGCACACCGGCCGCATGTCCCACGCAGCCATCGCTGCTGCCTCGGGGACCCAACTTTCCCTGCGTAAAGTTTCGCCATTCAGTAGAGTTTGGTTCCCGGCGGAGAGCCCTCCCTGTGCCAGGCTGCCCCCCCCCCTCCTCCTCCCCATGCCATGTGACCTGCTGGCATGCGGCTCTCCCTGGTGCTAACCAAACCTGTGATGCAATGGGAAAAGGGGGGCAGCTGCTCCCACCCCGGCCCCTGTGCACAGTGCTGGCAGCCGGCTGTGTACATTGCGATCTGTGGCCGGTGTTGACATCAATACTTGTCGACATGAGTTCCCTCAATTGAAATATGACAACATTTAATTAAAGCAAGTGTTCCTGTAATAACAGCACGTTCCCCAGGCTATATAGCATGGATATACATGGGATAATAGCTGCATCTAGCATCGCTGGAATGTTACACTGAGGGCTAGTAGGTGTCTGCAGGAATGTGCTGGAGGCCACTGACTAGCTGGCCATTTGCTGTCTTTGTCTAGATTAAAGCCATTTGCTGCTCTTAGTTGCCTCCTAGGCATATGAGGAGGCCATCTTAAAACGGTGGTGCATGGTCTGACTATTTCTGAAAAGTTTTCCATGATCTCCATTTACTTCTATACTGTGCAGAGAACGCTATTTATTTATTGTTGTTCGTATCAGGGTAACTGTATAGGGGGTAGTAGTTGTTACAATATTAAGCAGATACTGTAGATGAAGTTTGTTGAATGGCAGCCATTACTGACTATAAAACCCAGCTTCCTAATGTCCCTTCATGTAGCATCCAGTTTATGGGCAGTATTCAATGAGAAAAGTTCTCCGTCTTTTGTGGAGAACTTGTGCTTTTTTCGCCGTGGAGAGAGGTTTTTTTCTCCAAAGGCGAGCCACCCTATTCAATGTGAAATATTCTCCGTCTTTCTTAGTGATTCTCGCCGTCTCTCTCCGTGAAGAAATTCTCCATCTTTTGATGGAGAGCAGGAATGTGAACTTTTAAACTAAAAGGGTGTTTTTTTTAATTTTGGTGTCAAAAAATCAGGTTTTTTTTTCTGTGGAGGGCCATGTTATTTTTATTCATGTGCCTATAGCACATGAATATATATTTAATTTTTAAAAAAATATTTTTTTACATTTTTTTTTTTTTCTTTTTTTTACACAGTGCAGCCAGCAGGGGGCCAGAGCGCTCGAGCCGCTCATTAGATATTCATATATTCACTGCACCCGAAGCACGTTCGGGTACAGTGAATACTGGGTCCCCCGCTGGCTATAGAGGGGGGCAGCCTGTGCTGCCTGGGTCCCAGGGGGGCCCCCTACCCTCACATATGTTCTGTGGCATCCAGGGAGACTTTAATCTCCCTGGATGCCACGTCCCTGTCAGCTCCCTGCTGCGGACGCTCGTCCGCTGCAGGGGTTAAGACTCGCCGCGAGTGGCGGCGAGTCTTATAAACATTGAATAGTGGCAGCAGGAGAGGCAACGAGCCCTCCGGAACACGGAGAGTGCACGGCGAGCAAAAAAAAATGCTCGCCGTGCACGGAGAATATTACCATTGAATACTGCCCTATGTATTGATCTGGCAGGCTGCAAAGAACACTCGCTTTATTGCTTTTCCTTGCCATGGTGTAGGCTTCAGCGAGCTGAGGTTAGCAACTGCAGCAAGGAACAATCTCCTCTTTGTATTGCAAGAAAATGATAAACTAGTTTGCTATGCATTCTAATTCCAAAGCTCACACTCTAATCCTCTCGCCTATCATGCGTGTCCTGTTTTTGTTCTTGGTAGTCCCTGGCTAGGAGATCCAGCTAAACCCACTGGAAGCCCACAATGGGTTATTCTGCTTGTCGGTTGCAGCCAGACTATGCACTTCCACTCTCTCCCACACTCCCTTTCCTGTTTCATTTACAGACTAAACTGTGTCCCAACAAGGTTTACACCATTATAAACAGACCAGCAATGCTGTTCACTGTTTGGCCTGGTCTGTTCCTGGCAGATAAAGGGGGGAAATTAGCAATATTTGGAGGTCTGTAGTCATGAGAACTGCAAATGACCTGTAGTCTTTACAGGCTGAGGAATTTACCAAAAATACTTGTGGGAATAACTGTATTCCGTTACACAAGATATTGATGCCCATTTAAACGATTTCCATGACTCCAGCGTCATTGTTCATATACAGCTGTATTACTGGACATTCTTATTGATTTTCCTTTCATTTCAAATATGACTGTTTTATTTCATAGTTTAACGGCATCAGTCTACACTTGGATGGCTTCAGTTTGTAATCTCTCATCTGTTTATTTCGGGGCTGGGGGTGGAGGGGTGGTAGTTGTTGCAGCTGTTGGATAGCCAAATGCAAATATTTGTATTGCAAACATCTCAGACTGTATTTTTTTTTTTTTTTTACCATTTATTTTTTATTCCGCCTCCTTTTATGTACAAATATTGTTGCAGTTGTGCATATGGCAAAGAAAAACTAAAGTATAGTAGTGTTTGATGGATACCTAAATGTGGTTGTTATGCATGTAAAACATTCAGTTGAGTCGCTCAGGTACTGTAATCCAAATGAGCTGCTGAAGCCATTGTTACATAAAGTGAATTTTATAAGGAAGTAAACATTGCCTGGGGAAAAATTCCTTTTGTCACATTTAAAGCTGTCTTTCCAGTGATGCTGTTACTCCAGTTTTTGTCTCATTATTATTTTTTATTTGATTATGTTGGCGCAATAGATTAATATATTTAGGGCCCAATTGCAGTCTGGTATAAATTGTATACATTTAAATATAGTGCACAAATAAGGACTGTCAGTTTCTTTTTAATGTTGCACATGAAACACTGAAGATATATTAAAGGAAGTGACATGTTGATCAGAAATTTTCTTTTTACCAAATTAAACAGGAAATGACAGTGAAGTGTAAATGTAACACATGCTATGTTTACATAATTGGAGACAATGGTCACAGAAGGAAGTGGAAATGTACTAGAGCTTTAGCCCCTAGAGCTTTAAGTTCAATTGGTTTAAATATTTATTTTAATTTTTTTGTGTGTAGAGTGTATGTATGTATATATATATATATATGTGTGTGTGTGTGTGTGTGTGTGTGTGTGTGTGTGTACATATATATATATATATATATATATATATATATATATATATATATATATATATATATATATATATATATATATATATATATATATATATTTATATATTTTCTGTTTTTTTTTTAAATGAGTTACATTTATCTTCTGGAATAGATTGAAAGTTGTCTGAGCAGGGTGCTCATTTCTCACTATCATTTTGTTGAACAACTGTATGTCATCTGATTTCTAATGTACTGTTAAAATATTGGTGTAATATACCTAGTAATAGGAGTATGAATTATTGGTACTTATGTAGTAACTGGGCTGCCGATTTCTAAATCGGGTCGGATCGGGAGATCGCATCGCATCGCATGCGACCATGCGATTCGATGCGATGCGATGCGATGACCCGATTTTTCCATAGGAATCAATGTTAAAATGGACTGAGTCCATTTTAACATGGAATTCAATGGGAAAAATGGGTCCTTTTCATACCCCTACTATCCAAGTGGGCATGGAGTTGGATATAAACCTGTGGCGAGCGTAGCGAGCCACCGAGCCCGAAGCGTGGCGAGCGAAGCGAGCCCCGCGAGGGGACGAATACCGTCCCCTCGCGGGGCTCGCTTCGCTCGCCACGCTTCGGGCTCGGTGGCTCGCTACGCTCGCCACAGGTTTATATCCAACTCCATGCCCACTTGGATAGTAGTGGTATGAAAAGGACCCATTTTTCCATAGGAATCATTTTAACATTGATTCCTATGGAAAAATCGGGTCATCGCATCCGATGCGATGCGATGCGATGCGATATCGCATCGCATCGCATCTGATTGTATGCCTTAACTTAAGGCATACAATCAAAAAATCGGCAGCCCAGTTACTACATAAGTACCGAATTATTTATTTGAAACAGATCGCTTTTGTTAAATTTGGATATATTTCGTACTAGTGTTTGGCCCAGGCATTTTCTTCTGTTAGAATTGGTGTCACTTCCATTTTATCTGCAAAAGTATAAACAACCTGTTTATACCCCTTTCCCACTGCAGCTCTTAAACGGTAAATTGCAGTTTTTTTCCCCACAATTTACCGTTTAAAGCTGCAGTGGGAAAGCGCCAGAGTTGAAATACCGGTTAAAGTTAACCGGTATTTCAACCCGTTTAAAAAGCAGAGTCCTACACGTTTAAATACCATTTTTAAGGCAGTGGGAATGCCTCTTAAACGGTATTTAAAATACCACATTACTTCCCCCTGGTACCTTCCCTGTGCCCACCCTCCCCTGATACTTACCTGCGTGGGGGATCCGGGCAGTGGGGTTCACGCACTGCTGGGGAGGCATCGGGTCTGGCATGGGCACAGTACTTCGGGTCCCTCTGGATGCTGGGCTTTCCGGAGCGTCCCTACTGCCCAGCATCCAGAGGGGGGTATATTACTGGTTAATTACAGTTCTGTAGCTTTCACAAGGGGTTCAATGTGAAAGGTACAAAAACGGTAATTAACCAGTAATATACCGTTTACTACATGCAGTGGGAAAGGGGTTAAAACCTGCTTTGACCCGTTTAAAAAACGGGTCAAAGCAGGTTTGGCAGTGGGAAAGCAGCACTAGCTTTGTCTTCAGCTCCATGTTTTATTAAATCAATGCTTTGTTTTCAGTAAAAGTTGCATATTTGTACATATTAGTTGCTAGTTTTGCCTACTTGTTGCAACAGTTGCGAGTTTTTGTTTTGCTAACATTTTGATATGTAGAAAATGTGTTTGAATATATGAAGCTGGAAACCTAGTTCTTATCTAGCGACAGATATTAAATTTGGCCTTTTCTCAATGCTCTGGATTGGTCACATGATGGGCGGTTTAATAAATACCATGTTTTTAGGCTTCCTTGCGGTTAAGGGATCCACTATTGTCATCAACTAGAGTAACTTGATGCCACAGGCTCAGTCTGTTTAAAGGGCTTGGTTGGCTTCCTGTTTTTGTATACTGGGCAGTGCAGCCTGCAGGAATCTGTATGTATAAAAAGAGGGGGGAACTTAAAACTTCCAGGAATGTACAACAATACTACACTGCAGCGCAAAAAGAAACCTTGCATGAAATTGAATGTGTTATTTAATGGCTTTAGGTTTTAAGCCACTAAGGGGCGCCTGTATGCTCTCTACAGTTTGAGATGAATGGGATTTGTGTTTAATTTAGGGAAAAAAAAATACAACAAGAAACTTACAGTAGTTTCTTACAAAGACACAGTGTGCTAGTTCACTGAAGGCATAATTCATGTACGGACGATGGTATTTTTTTTTTTTCCCTGAAAAACATTTAACATTATGAATGATGTTATGTATGTATGTGTGCACGTATAAATGTAATATCTTTTATACATATGCACATCAGTGGTTTTCAAAGTGGTTGTAAAAAAACAGCATACAATTTTTTTTTTTTTTTTTTTTTCTTCAAGCTAGAAGTAGAACTTTATCTGGAAGTTCCTTAAAATGCCTACACTTTTAATTACATTCCACTGAAAGTAGTGTTAACTACCCCCACTTCCTTAGATTACTTTTGAAGTGTTTATGCTGGGGCCAGTAAGTGGAGGAGTAACCAGCCCTGCTGGACTTTAGTACATTCTTTTTCTCAGACTGTACACTATATCTAGTTGCATTGCTCCACACTCGGCTCAATAATGCAGGAAACCCAAGTGCATATAATGCATGTTCTACTTCTGTAATGCAAATGAGATGACTTGAAAAGCAAGATTTCACCCTGTCTCTAATGGCTACTACACCATTAATGATGAATAGCCAGTTGCAGACATTGTGAAAATTCCCTTTCTCGCTGACCTTCTAGTTAATGTTCTATTTCCAGGTTAATTCTCTTGTACTGAGCTTTGCCAGGCATCTCGCCGTAATCTGAACGATTTCATTTCTTTAGGAGTATCATCCAGATAAGCCTTAATGGAGGTTATTGGATTCTTGGCAAAATAATTCCAGAATGGCACATTGAAACAAGAAACACCACTAGATTTTCTTAGCACCCCATAGAAATGCAGAGGGAAATGAGTGATGATCCGTCTACAGGCAAATACTGTATGTGCACTACTCAATATCTGAGTAGTGATCAGAAGCACGTCTGGAATTGATATCCTCCATAAGACTTTTGTGACCGTTTCATGGAAGAGAAGCCTGCCTTCGAAGGAGGTCCAAGTAATATAATACAACAGATTCTGGCCATCGTAAAGTGCGGCCACTGCTGCGATGATTTGCACCCACAAAAATCATTCCGGCTTATACAATTGGCATATAGTGCTTTACTCTCTACAATCTTCCTACTTTTATTAAAACTGTTAAGTGTATTTGTGAGTGTAGTTGAAACTTAAAGTAGAATGGATACTTTTTATGGAAATTAGTGTTCATTCTAGCACCCGCTATCTTTGAAAACCCATGCAGTTCCTCTTCCCTGCCTGGGGTGTCACTGTCTGCTGTGGTGATTCTAGCACAGGTCTGGTTTGCATATCAGTGCTGATATACAGACCACACTGTACTAGAAGCACTACAGCAGACCGTGACACCCCAGGCAGGGAAGAGGAACTGCATGGGTTTTCAAAGATAGCGGGTGCTAGAATGAACACTATAAATTATACATTTTCGTCAGTTTGTGTTGTTGAATTGCCTTTCTGTATATGTGTCTATGGCTATAAATAATTAGAGGGAGGCCACAAATTGTTTAGTAGATTGGCAGTATATGAAACATGGCAAATAAAATGCATATTTAGTTAATCATGCTTGTGTGAATAACAGACCACACTGTCAATCATTTGCCCCGGGTAATCCTGCAAAGTGAAATGACAAAGCAACAAAGTCTTAAACATACATTTTAATGTAAAATCTTTAAACTTGTATATCCGTGAAAGAAACATGAAAGCTTATTTACAGTGTCAAAGAGCTCCTTTTAGAGACTTGCTCAGAGTACCATTAAGGGCCTGTGAAATTACTTCCGTCCAAAAACATTGGCTTCCTGCATTTTGGTGGCTAACTATCTCCATATTTAAAACGCAGATATGTATAACCGAACATACATGTTCTCCCTGTGTTCATGTGGTTTTCTTTGGGTCGTTCCCACAGATAAAATGATACACGAGTATCTTAATTGTCTTTGGATGACATTAGCCCTAGTGCGAGCAAAATTAGGCAGGTTCCATTATAGCAGGGACTGAATAACTAAACTTCCTCTGTAAAGTGCATTGTATAAGACAAACACGTATACACCTACATGTGTGCTAGCATCTTCTAAAGTACAAATAGAAATATTTGTCTTGGCCTCTCTGTAATACTATATAAGGTGGTTGTTGTGTGTGTTCATGTCTATATATTCTATATAATAAAATAAAAATAATGCTGCTCCTCACCTCTATGGAGGGAATTAAAGTGTTGTCATGGTGGCCACTACACGACACTTGATTAAGCAATTCAAGCATTGCCCAATGGCCATGCACATTACTGTTAAGCTGTGTACACACAGTACACCTATTGCTGGCGATATGGTAACTGAGCGACCATATTGCCAGCGATTTGGAGTGTGCTCCTGTTTTCAGCCCCTGAATGGTCGCTGGTCGGAGGAGCATGCGACTTCCACTGTTTCTTCTCCCGGCAGTGTGACATTTTCATCTGCGACCATCTCTGGTCGCAGATGAAAACGTGACACTGAGCAATATGATCGCTGGCAATATATTGCCAACGATCATATTGCCCTGTGTGTACGCGCCTTCAGAATTGGTCATTTTGGTGGGCTAGTGACTAGTATATGTGTGTGTATGTGTCTTCTATCTATTATGATGAAGACACAACTTTAATGTTCAAAATTGCTGCAGAGTTTTTACAAGCCTTAAAATTATCTAACCAACAAAAACAGAGCCTTGTTCTTACAGCCTTCTGAATTATTCACAAACTGCGCAGCTCCTCTAAACGCCTTACTCTTGAGAATTAATTTTACCCTTTTCTCCAAGGGTTTTATTTTCCCTCGGATTGGGTTTGATGACTAAAAACTATCCAAATGTAACATTTTATTAGAAAAACAGAAGAATGTGGTCTAGGTCAAATAGGAAATGATTTTTTCAAAAACTCTTTTTCAATGTATGTGAATATACATTTCTATTTGTGTGTGTGTGTCTAGATAGATAGATAGATAGATATAGATAGATATAGATCTTGCGAGCTGAGCCCTCTTAATTATTTGGTACCTATTTGCTAAGCTTTGTAAAGTATCAGCCAAATCAAATCTAACTTCCATTGGTTGGTGTTTGAAAAAAAATGAGTTAAGGTTCCCATACAGTGTGATGTGCGCTGCCGTGTACATGCCCTCGCACAGCTCAGAAAGTATGTGCTGCACATACTTTCTGAGCTAGTCCCGATCGCATCACACACAAATCGCATGTGATGCGGACCAAAATGCATGCAAACATTGCACCGTGTGTGAGCACCTTTTAGAGGCTGGTGCACTGTTATTAGCCAGTCTTGTTTTATTACTGTGTTTGTGTGTATATATATATATATAATCACTTTCGTTTTTAGTGAACTTTTCTTTCCTAGATAATTGTTCTTTTAAATAAAACTTAAATTCTTAAATGTCCTTTGATATATTTAAACTGCAATCCAGTTGGTTAGATTTTATGTATGGTTGGTGTTTGACATCATTTAATGTAATCTAATATTCAGAATGCAGTCTTTATTTAACCATCATCTTACAGTTGTTTTAATGGAACATTAAAAACACTTACATTACAGTGTTTAAAAGTAATTAATTATCATGTCTTTTGCAGCACAAAAGCAATTAATACAGCTTTAAAAATACATTGCAGGAATCTATTGTTCCACATACACACTGCATTGTTTGTAACCACTGACACTATTACAGGTCCCTTTCTATAAGCATGTTTACATTGAAACTAAATGTACTTCTCTGTTGTAGGATCAACAGGTTATCCCTATCATGACTAATCGGGATTAGATGTGAGGATTCCAGGGAATACGTAGAGTTTTCTTGTAGTCTGTGCTGTTGATGTGTAAAGGGGTGTACACACGGAGCCATCCTTCTAAGCGATTTTGACTACATAGTCAAAATTGCTTAGAAGGTTATTAAAGATCTCGGTCAAGGTTAGACAAATCGCCCTATAAAATCGCTTAGTTAAAAAGAGAGTTGCCAGGCAAGAATATTTTGACTAGATCGCTGGCTGTCTAGTCAAAATCACTGCTATTCACTGCTAATGGAGATGTTCACTAGGCGATCTGCAATGAATACCAAGCAAGTATGTTAATTCTAGTATAGATGATCTGCAATGAATACCAAGCAAGTATGTTAATTCTAGTATAGATGAAATCGCTTAGTCAAAATTGCTGGTGCATTTAGTCAAATCGCTTAGTCAAAATCGCTGGTGCATTTAGTTAAATCGCTTAGTTAAAGTCGCTCACTAGCAAAATCGTTCCATGTGTACACCCCTTTACGCTAAGAAGATGAGATGTTGATTTTAATGTAAACGTGTATAGCATAAGTGCGTTGAAGCAATTACCCGACTGAAGTAAATTTGTGTAATGTGGTCACCTGATCTGTCCTATAACAAATCACCAAGCTTAGTTAGAGAACCTCCATTTTTGTATATTAAAGATAGGGAAACGGTATAGAAGTCAATATAATTAAAACCTACCCAAAACAAAATATTTGTGCTGGTGAGCAGGATCTATTATTATCCCTCTTTGGCTCGCTGCCCACTAATAAAGGACGCGAGGTTAATACATATTATTAGGACAAGTTGTGTTCCTTGAAACATGGATGTCAACAAAAGTTTGAACAGGGGCAGTAGCCATGATGGCACGAGAATAATTAGTTTCAATTGCCATAACCGTTTATATGCTGCTTACATAAAATGTAAACAATATAAATGAAAAGGCAAGCTAGGAAAATACAATGAATTGTAGTGAGTATGAAGCCTTCCAGACACAACCATCAGCTGAGTAAGCAGATTCCTTCAGTTTAAAAAAAAATCTTATTTATTTAAAAAAAAATGCATTTTAAAGAAAAAAAAATTCTTAATTGGAAAACTGAAAGATTGCCAAGTGTAGCCTGTTTCATAGCATAGGCACATAATCAATATCTTCCTTGTAAATATATCACCATTATTTGTGCACTGTGGCAAATCCTCAGTTCTGCACACCTCTGTTTTAAATTAAATATTTAAACCAGTTTAATAGATGTCTGAGCAGGCCCGAATCTTCTGTGTACAGGTTTTACTTCAGTTTATTGGAAAAGACTGTCAAAACTGACAGTAGAAAGAGCAGGAAGTTGAATCCATTTTTATCAGCTGCTAGCAAACATACAGGAAAGGGGTCTTTTCCGCCTTGTTGAATACATCGTTTCCTCCAATTGTCTTTTAGTCACATTGAAAAGAAGGTTTGTGTTGTTGCGAAAAGTCTACTAAACCTTTGTATTGATGTTTCTTATATTGACAATATTTAGATTGAAGTATAGTGTACATTGTAACATTTGGCAGAGTTGAGACAGGTAAACATTGGTTTTGTAACCACATGACTTCTGTACTTTGCACAATATTAGTTTATTTGCTAAATCGTTTTTTTGTGTGCAAAAATTGATTTAACATTAAAGTAGCTTGAATATGATTACATTATTGCATGACTAGTAAATATATATATATATATATATATATATATATATATATATATATATATATATATTTTTTTTTTTTTTTCATTCTAAACCATGTCATGTAGCACCCACAAATACATGGAGAGCTCATTAAAGTTATCAGTATGGCAAGATTATGATGTTGGGCAGATAATGCAGCACACCTCTAAAATTTATCACCTTAAAGGTGTGTATGTACAGGCCGACAGATTTCTATATCGGTGGTTGCCGGGAACCGGCATGGCATGCTCTCAAGATGTAGTCAAAATAGACTGTGCTCAAGTAGTCTATTTCTACTTGAGAGACCGATGCCACAGGGCCATGCATCGGTATTGCATTTCCCCTTACACAGTGCAATTTTGGCTAATGTTCTTTACGATTTTAAGTATATAGTCAAAATCGTAAGGGAATAAAATAGCCAAAATCGCACTGTGTGTACACAGAAGATCCATTTGTTTAGCTTGATTGATGATTTTAGCAGTTAAAGTTTTAGAACAAGAATGTATAGTCATACAGCATACTTCGGCCCTAGTGTGTGCATACACACTGGATGATATAGTTGGCTGTATCGCGCAGAAGGGCTAAAATAAGCAATATCACTAATTTTATCGCCCAGAGTGTATGAAGCTTTACAGCCTTAAACTACCTAGTTCTGACCTATAAAGAATCTGATATGAATGTGCCTTTATTGACTTTTTTGGGAAAAGATTATAAAGTACTAAACATGGAGAATAGAGGTAAGCTTGTTTTACTATAGATCAGTGGTTTCCAAATGCGGACCTCAAAGCATCCTTAATGCTGTGTACACACGGGGGCGATAGGGGCTATAATCGCTGGAAATAGGGCCGCTGGTGCAAAGGAGACACTGGGCAATATATTGCTCAGCAATATATTGCTGGGCAATATATCTCCCCCCGTGTGTACGAGGCTTAACAGTTTAGGTTTTAAGGATATCCATGTTTGTGCACAGATGGTGTAATCAAACTAGCTGATATACTCATTAAGGCACCTGTGGTTCAGCATGGAGAGCTTTAAAACCTGTACTATTAAGAGGCATACACACGCTGAGACGTGTGCCAAGCGATTTCCCTTGAACTTCCTGGGGTCTAACTCGCCCATTCATACATAGTGAGGTGGTGATGCTAACCAATATGTTGTCTGCATGTGCTAAAGATTTGAGCCGGTGTGCATGACCCACGGGACTGCACATTACCATCACTATGGGGTGTACACATGGAGCAATTTGTGCTTAATTTCTAAGCAATCTAGATTTAGCCTCTTAAAGCATCTAAACCTGTCTAAAGGAAGGGGCACAAAGTGTAGATTTCAGTTTCAGCATTTAAATGGGACACTTCTCACTGAATTCAGCCCACCACCACCGTGGGGATGCGAGCTGAAATAGTTGTGCAGGGAGCTGATAATGCCTGAACTGAATGACAAATGGAGATCTTCTTCTTTGGGTTCCATCTACTGGATTTTGGTGGCTCAAACATTTGAAACATGCCTTAGGTGTCCTAGATAAAATTATAGCAACTCCTACATATGCACATAAAATGATCTATGCAGCAATTGACTGTTCCAGTCAATGAATGATATAATGCCCCTTTGTCCATTTTATAATGTTGAATATGTGCTAATTATGCATGTCAGTACAGTGGATGCGCGCATGCCTCCACAGCTGACAGGAGTAACTGGTGTTATGCTAAATACTGGCGCTTCCTGACAGCTCTGGCTGATTGAACTACAGCAGACTCCTGCTGTAGGAAACAATGGGCTCTTACACAGTGCACAGCTGAATGAACGATTTTTCCTTGTCTGGGTAGGGAAAGTGTTTTAAGTTTTTTTTTTTTTTTTTTTTTTTTTTACGAAACCTGCGTATGTGGGGTACAGTACATTTTGATATAGATGGACTTATCTGTTTTTGTTTTTCACTATTGAGTATCTTGTGTTCGGCATTTTGCTACTAGTTCACTTAAGTATATACTTACAGGTGGGTTTTCTGCCTGGTTTGAAAACTCACATATGTACAGCTCTTTTACGTACACCATAATGTATATTTTCATGCTAGTACTGAAAGAACCAATAGTTAAAACATTTTATTCACTTTATGTTTATATGCTCTAATATTGAGCGAGTAATAGTGAGTATTCATGAGTGCAAGGGTTTTTCTGTATACCTTAAACACTGCTGTAGCAATAAGGGAAGGAAAACAGCTATTCATTTTCTGGTCTTTGCATCCCCTAAAAAACTTGATTTGTATGCATAACATAAAAAAAAACAGTGCATCACTGGCAATATTCTGTCTGGGAGAATGGGCCACAATCACATTTGGCTAGTTTCTGCATTTAACGCCAGTATATCTAATCGCTCCTTGCTATTCAAGTGAGACTCCTAGGGAACTGAAAGACAGAACCAGAGCTATTTAAATAATGGGGTGCATAAACCTACCGCCTATTGATTTACTGACTGTACGCTTTTCATAACTATTCATGAGGAAAGTGGTTGGTTCCAAATGGGAGGTTTAATGCACAGTGTGGCTGCCTGATAGTGCTGTGTTTTAATATAGCTAAGTGCCTTCGGTCTAAAAGGTACACGTGCGTCAGCCTCTGATTAACATAGGGTGGCTAACAGAGCAATTTATCACCCAGGCAGCCCTGAAGAGTGTCAGCAAGAAGGCTGACTATGATAAATTGGAGGGGAATGGGCACTATAGTAGGTGGCCACAGTGTCCCACAGCTTAGGCTATAGTGCTTCTGGGTGGCAGCTGATATTTAGGTTACATGCAGGCTAATTAAGTGAGGAGGAAGAGCTGCAGTTGTCTGCATGCCTGACTGGGAAAGACGCTAGTCCCTTTACACTTCACAAATTTTAGTGACTTTAACAGATTTAACTGCCAGATGGACAGTCGATGCATACTACTTGGAAAGATGGCTATGTACAGATGTCACAGTACTGCAGAAACAGTGCACAGCACACTATAATGCTGGAAAAGGTGTAATGTATTCCAGAGCTTCCCAGACATGCTTCTATTTTGTATTATCATTATTTACAATTCATTAAAGACTTAAATCTTTTTGTAAATGAGCTGCCTTTTAAGACCATATCTATTGCAGTGAACATTTGGAGTTTTTTTTTTTTTCTTGGAAGATTATAGGTATATAAGATAGTCGCAGCTTTGCAATACTAGGATGCAGCTGTTAGTGATCAATGTTTGCCTTTTTGAAGTCGATGATAAAGGTAAGGATAGTTGACAATTCTGAGACCATATTTAAACACATTGACTCTGCTAAAGACTTTCTTTTTTCATTGAATAAGAAACAATTGATATAAAGGATTATATAGATTTTTAACCTGCATGAGTAATGTTTTTACCCTTGTGGTATAAAACCGACTATGGGATTGTCTTTGACCCATTACAAGATAAGTACTATGGCTAATGAAGTAGTTACTTATCTCAGGAGGAGTGTGATCTACATCATGCTCTCATACCTATTTTGTATGTATATGTGTATCTCTATCTCTATCCGATAGGCGGCACTCGGAGACGAAGCAAAGAAAAGACTCACACATATATTAGTAATCACTAATATCTGTGTTTGAGTCTGTTCTTTGCATCGTCTCAGAGTGCCGCCTATCTGATACTATTGTGTGGAACCTTTGGGTTACCTGGATGGCACCCAGGGCACAGTACAAGGTGCTTCTTTGGAGTGCTGTCCTCTGCAATCATCTCTCTCCCTCTCCCAATAGAAGGCGTAACACTTCTAATTACATGCAGTTCAAATAAGGGGGTGCACTCAACAGTCTTCCAAAACAGTAACACCTCTTTCTTTCAGCAGGTTTTCATCATATTGCAGGATCAATGTTTTGGTCCTCTACTTGTGCAATGTCTTATCTATTTGCTCATACAGACTAACCAAAAGTTCAAGGAGAGGACGGAAATGTTAATTCTTCGGTATGATGCCAGCCTGCTGAAATTAATACTTGCTACTGTTTTTCAAGACTAGCGATTGCACTCCCTTATTTTAGATATGTATGTATTTTTTGCCACTTGTCATCACCCTGTGCTCACATATTGGCCATATATGGTAGGCTGCCAAAGCGAAGGAGCCTCTACATTATCCATCTACTTCATGAATGTGGTTTATCTTGATTTCAACCAAGCACGATGAGCACAAATTCTGTGCATTGCCTTATCAATTTGGTAATACTGATTAACAAAAATGATACTAGATCTGTGAAGTGGTAATAATGCTTTCACAATAATGAATGCATTTTCAAGTAACAATAGTACCGTACTCCACCTTTTTCTAAAGCAATACAATGGAAAGGAGGATGTAACCTGCTATTTGAAATTACTGTATCGTGTATATAGTTGCAGTTAGTATTTTATAACCAATGGCACAGCCTTTCACATTTTAAATAAGTTTGGTCTTGGATATGGTCATTTCATGTTTTTTTATACCTGTAATCTGGACAATCAATTATGCCAAAGGAAATTGATTTAAACAAGACTTGTAATAACATTTTCTTTTTACACCAATTGGGGCAAATGGATGTTCTATTAATAAATTCAGGTCGTTTTCCTGAAGCAACACACAAACCTACAAACACCCGATGTGACTTTTTGTGTAAATCTTCATCTGCATTGCAGTAAATCGTTTTGTGGCTTAGATTCTTTTGTGAATCAGGAATATTTTTCTGTAAAGCAACTTTTTTCTTTTAATGCATCATTCTGGACAAAAGGATGGGCAGTTGTTATATAATATATATTTTATAATTACGGTTTGAGATTAATATATACAGATGTATAGTATATCTGAGGAAGCTGTTGAAAACTCAATACTGAGAGGCGTTGAAACTCGTTACAGCAAATATTTACTTCATTTTTTGTATAACTCCTTATACAAATGTCCGGTTTTGATGAAGACATGTTTGATTTGCTTTGCCAGACTCCATGATTGTTTAGTCCCCTTCTTGATCTATATAGGGAAGTAGAGCAGAAACGAATCTGGTTTTAAAGCCACACTGATGAATATCTATTGTATAGGACACATGCCTATGTTTGGACACTGTGGATGAATTGTCTTTCCAGACTCCATGGTTGATTAGCCCCCATTTTGAGCCACTAGAGATCTAATGGAAGCAAAGCTAATACCCCTCATAGGGGAGTGTTATAAACCCAGTGTTAATTGTAAGTCCATCTAACCATAATAAGGGGAATATTCAATGTCCACTGATATTTCATTGTGCTGTTTTCATCCGGCTCTTCCACCGATGCAGGTTCAACTTTGTTTAAAGTCGAATCTGTCAGTGGAAAATGGTTGTAACCAGCAATGTTTTCGGCTAAAGCACATGGATCAGCAAGTAATTAGCCGATCCACATGTTTTTCAACAGTGCCAATTTTTCTGACTGTCAAAAAATCAGCACTTGGCTTTAACAGGTCAAATGTAAATTTGACTAAAAAGTACTGACGGAATGATAGCAGTAGGCAAAAGATTGCAAATTGTAGGTGGTCTAATAACAAAAACATGTGGTGGTTTCAGTGCACACGGCATAAATTATAAAATACACTTCTGCAAAGCTTCTGTTTTATTTTCCTACTAGTTAATTAATTGCAGACCATAAAATCATATCTGCTCTTTACTGCCATAATTCATTCTGCAAACAGTTAAATTATGTCATATACTCGTGCAGAGAGATAAGTCTAAGATAGTTTCGCTACTGCCATAGAAGTTTGTTTTGATAGTGTCAGCCTCACTTTCCCTATTTGTTCAACAATGTCAGGCAGCATTGGACTAAAATAGACAGTATAGATTTGTTTTTGTTTAATGTTTACAAATCTACCAGTATAAGCAGCAACAATCATTTGCAGTGTGCATAAGTGCTGTTGCCTGACCTTTTTCAATACAGGTAGCAAAAATAATGGTCTCCGTCCAATTGGTGCGATTAGCTGTCGCTAATACCACTGAACTCGCAGATTTTTGTTTGCAGTCCCATAGGACTGTGTACAAAAATCTGCAAGTCCACTGAGATCAAGCAGCGAACGGACTCAGTTGTGATGCTATTGCTTGCATTTCGTGCCATTGTAGCGGAAATCCCCTTTGCAGCTAATTGATCCCAATGAATAAATATATGCATCAATATCCTGAAAGTAATGGGGCCTACACAGGGAGCAATATTGGCCTATTTTCTGAGTGAGCTGACTAGATCGCTGTGCAATTAAGAACGCATCGCTGTGTGTGTAGGGCCCAAAGCGATACGTGGACCTGCACATCATTATTGCCAGGAGATGTAGATACTGCATGCATTATGAATCTAGTCGGATCGCTTAGCAACAGACTGCACATCACCCGTGTTTTTGTTAAACGGGTGATGGCGATCATTGATCTGCGTCACAAGACCGCTATGCTTAACAGAACTCGCCTATGCTAAATCGCATAGCACTGTCGCTTGTGCACATCACTGACACTTTCTGAGTGATCTAGATACTGGGAAGCTTAATGAAAATCGCCCTTGCTAAATAGCTGACCAGAATCACTGGCGCAAATCACTTTGTGTGTAGGCCCCATAACATAAACGAGAATGGCTTATCTAAAACAGGGACATACTTAAATATCAATGCATAATTGTCCAAACAGGAAACATGTACTAGGCATGTGGCAATTCATGTGATCGCTTTGCAAAGGAAGCTATAAAGCATGTACAGTGACCAGAAAATACACATGGTAGCATTTCTGCTTTTGCTCTGATGTACAGTGTTTTCTTTTCCTCCCTGCCAATACAGTGACATAGATCTTGCAAAGTTATTAACTAGCACTAGTCCTACTACATTTTCCAGTTCTGCTTACTATTGTTTATGTGAAATAGAAAATAGATTTTTTTAAATATACTTAGTGAAAGTTTTAAAAAGTCAGTAAGTCAACGGTACTTGTTACCTAGAACGGTGCCCATCGCGGGCATCGCATGCCATTATAATGGCATGCGATGCGACCGATGCGATGCCCGCGATTTCACATAGAAATGAATGGTAAAAGGTAAATCGCGTCGGTCGCATAGCATGCGGCCAAAAAAACGCATGCAATGCGACCGAGCGATTAGCGCGATTTACATAGGGAACAATGTTAAATGACCCACAGACCCCATATAGCCACCCTGAAGTGTGAAATGGCCCCCCCAATTGTTAACGCCACCCCACGATCAACGTCAACCCGAAGCGTGGCGAGCGCAGCGGTACGCGTCCTCCAACCTTTTCATACCCCCCACTATCCACGTCGGCGTGGAGTTGAGAATAGGAAGTGTGGCGAGCCCCGCGAGGGGACGCGGATACCTGTGAAGGTATCTTTTTTGTAAAATATTTTTTCAAAACGTTTTATTCAGTGCTCAAGCTCTAGAAGCAGAAACTCCCATGTGCTTCCCTTAGCCCCCCCCCAATCCATATCCTGGGTCCAACTCGACAAATTACCTGGGTTGGATTGCCGGGACAGTTAGGAATTTTTACCAGGATGCATTTCCACTAGCAAAAAACCTGCGTCGATGTTCCTCACCGTACAAAATCCCGGTTTATTTTTGCTAGTGGAAAAGCGGTATATTGTGAATAATGCTTTGCAGCCATTTTAGTGCGATAGCTTGATTGGGAAAGCCTTTTAAATGTTGACCATTTTAAGAATATCTGGTGCTTGTAAAGAATGTGTTGAGTACAATGGATAAATGTGTGTTCAGGTTTAGAATACTGTGTAATCTGAAGATAAAGGCCACATGATCTATGTAATCTGCTCTGTGATTAATGCCAGGATGTCTCAGCTGCTGCTGTTACTTTCAGTGTAGGCCTTATTATTTTGCTACTAATATATACATAAACCTGTTACATGGAATAGACTCTATTGCTTGGAAAAAAAACACTTATATTTAATTGTGAATTATTAATTGAAGCAAATTTGTTAATAAGGACAAATCTTTTTGAGTTTAATGCAAACATCTACACTCAAGCTTTACACAGGAAAATGGGTGACTTGGGTCTAGTCTGAAAGGGTTGTGCACTTCCTCCCCCTCAGTGACCTACAGCAGCAGCATGTTCTCATTCTCCAGGCTCTGGTCTGGATAATCAGGTCTGGCTGAACGGGGTGCTCATGCTGCTGCACCGGCCAGACTGCCAAGTGGGGGTGGTCACCATGGGTTGGTGGGCTGGTGACAGCGGGTTTCACACAGACCAGCTCCTATAGTCACACACCCGGCACCTGGCGCTGAACGGCGGCTCCAGGGACTGCAGCATCATAAGCAGCGGGTCCCGCGGTGGGTTCTACTATATACAGACAGCAGAGCGGTGCACAACTCTCCCGGCTGCCGCTGCATCGGAGTCCATGACGCAACTATTTCAATTTTAAGGTGGCTTGCGAGACCATCAGGAGCTACCACTGCAGCTCCGTGCTCCAGTTTTGAAATAAGCACGGTACGGATCTGCTCTGATACAGCGGCAGCAGGGTGATATGTGCACCGCTCTGCCGGCTGCTGCCGTGCTGCCTGTTATGTCTAACCGTATAATCCACCACGGTTCCACTGCTGTCATTAAATCAACCAACCACTGTACCGGGGGGGTTCTGCTTCCTGGCAAATCTGATCGCCTTGGCACCCGGGGTTTGTCGAGCCCTGGGTAATATAGTCAATTAGGGTTTCGCATTGTCATTAACGGTATGCATTTTCAATGAAATCTCAGTTATCAGAGATAACTGTTTGGGTAAGCTGGTTCTTGTTTTCAGTTTCCTGTTCTTAGCAAATCTAATGTGCTCTGTATTCATAACCACTGTTTAATGCTTTGTTTTTGGTTTACTATTGCCTTCCCGTCATCTTAAACCAGTTTAGGTGTCATGTGCTTTCTATTCGATCCCAGGTGAATCTCGCAGTGCCGTGATCAGTCCATATGGCTCTATATTGCAGATCTGTACTATATATATATATATATATATATATATATATATATATATATATATATATATATATATATATATATATATATATATATATATATAGTCTTGCCTGCACAGTCTATTTTTATATTCGATTTTGACTGCCACTGCTACTTGAGACAACTGTGCTGGAAGCATTTTCTTAAGCCGTGTACATGCACTGTGTGTACACCACTTTTCCTCTGCGGACAATAGTGATGCACGGCAATGCGATCACCTTGCAAAATATACTTTTCATCAAGGCAATTTTGACTATGCAGCACGCAGTGTATTTAGCTTATGGGCAAATTGGCCATAGTCCAAATCAGCATAGTCAAAATGGCTTTGCCCTAGTACTGTGTGTACACCCCTTTAGATTACATGTATTAGTGTTCATTCTAGCACCCTGCATATTTCAAAACCCATGCAGTTCCTCTTCCCTGCCAGGGGTGTCCCTCTCTTCTGTGGTGCTGCTAGCACAGGTCTGGTCTGCATTTCATCTCTGATCCACAGACCAGACCTGTGCTAGCAGCACCACAGCAGAGAGCGACCGGTCTGAATGGAGGGAGTGGGGCCAGTACAGCCCCATCCCATTAATACCCCTTTTACACCAAGGAATAACCCAGGTTGGACCCAGGTCAGCTTTGGTGTAAAAGGGGCCAACCCAGGTCCAGTAACACTGGTCTCCTACCCAGGTCCTGACCAGGGTTGAACACTGGTTGGACCTGGGTCGTGGGCGGTGTAAATGGTCCCAACCCAGGTTGGGACATCCGGGTAGTGCTGAAAGGATACCAGAAGTGCTGGACGCCTTTCCACAGTGCATTGCAGTGGCAAAAGACAGCAGCTAGGAAGGATACGGGCAGTGCACACAGAAATCATAATTGGATGCAGTATCATTTATATTATTATTATTATTATTATTATTATTATTTTGGGGGGGGGGAGCACATGGGAGATTCGGTCTGCTGCTGCAGGGGAGGGGACTGGGGAGAGCACATGGGTGATGCTGTACCTTTATACCGCTATGTGGGCTTGAGCACTGAATAAAACTTTTTGAAAAATATTTTACTAAATAAACAAACCAACATTTTTCAATGCTAACTTGTCATGTCTTTTAATTTTCATAGGGAAAAGCAGTGCTGACCCAGGTTCAGTGTAAACGGTGCAGACCTGGGTCCAACCTGGGTCACAGTGCTGTGTAAATTGGTTATGAAGCTGGGTCCAACCCTGGAAACTCCCGTGTTCAAAGACCAGGGTCCGACCAGGGATTTTGGTGTAAAAGGGGTATAACTATCACTTGCATCTCCTCTCTAGGTGTCTCCCAGAGATAACAGAAATAGGCATATATATGTAAAGTGCTGGGCACAATGCAGTTAACCCTTGCGCTCATTTTAAGCTTTAGCAGTAAGTATTTCAATGTATGTCTGTGTTTTATTTATATTTATAAAACCAGCTCTAGATCTATAATTGATACAGAAACTGGAGTAGTTTTAAATTGAACCGATCTTGAGGAGTGGTTTAGCCGAGGAAACCAGAGTGGTGCATGGACAGGGAAAGGAGGGCTGATTGTCTTCTGACATAACCATAATGATCGTTGAGTTAAGGTTTACCGATAGGATCTATTCCCTCACTGATGGCGTGATATGCACAGTAGGCCCCTATACACAGGTCCAATCTGTCTGAGGTAAAAGGCGGACCTGTTTTCTGTTGAGCTCCCCTGGCAGCTCCATTGGAGGGCTCCATCCGATTTGGCACTCCATGTGCTATTTTTTTCCATGCATTAAGTTGCATGCGATGTATCGCATGTTGAAGAACTGCTGGGGAGTTCAAGGAGAATATGATGAAATGATCCAATATATCATACTTGCTGCGCATATGATTCGATGGGAACATGCATTGAATGGGATGTCAAACACCTCAGATTTGGTCTGATTTCTCCGTCTGAATCGGATCTGTGTCTGATAGTTTGTTGCTGGAATGATTTGTCGTTTTTCATCTGTCATTTCAATGTTACATTTTAAATCTATAAATATGTATCTTATTTTCCTCTCACCACCAACCCTTTTAAAACCTTTGTTTTATTTGTACTCTTATGTAGATGTCTTTCTTTCAGGCTGACATAAAACAAGTGATGAATTTACGCTGTACAAAAGTTAACATTAATCGAAAGTGTATCTTCTACAGTGTGGGTAATGTTGTCCTGTTCAAGTCATTTGTAGGAGAGTCTCATGTGTCTGTGTTTCAAAAAGCTGAGCTGAAAGATGCCGCCTATGCAGAATTTGGCTTCTCTAGGGTATACAATTGTTAAGGATTTGTCTGGTATGAGTGATAGGCCGCCTGCATCAAGTTGGAGCAGCTAATGTCTGAATGGATGTGGTGGCTGCCTGAGAATGATGCAGCCGTTAGCAGTGAAAAATGTCTTCCTTACAATGCTTGTGCAGCAGGCCATGGAGTGAAGCGCATTTTTATAATAAAGGTGATGAATTTAATCGCAAACTGGCAGCCAAATGGAAATTGCAGACCTTGATACTGGTAGAAAATTGCCTATAAAGCAACTCTTGAGAGAGCAGGCTTTAAATTTATCCACCCATTTCGACATTGAGGAGAACACGGGAATACTAGGATATTTTGGTCTACTTAGTTTAGATAAATGGCCCTAAACACATTGTTTTATTTGAAAAGACGTCACTAAAGTAGTGTTACAAGTACTAAAATTTGGTGCATACAGTGTTATTTTCTAAATTATTTGAGTTTAATTAGACCGTGCCTTTCTATTTAACGTGTAATATTAACATGTAAAATAGCTAAATTGAATTTAAATCTAGCTGATATCTTTTAACGACTTTTTTCAATTTAGGGGAACTTGCCATGTGCCGGGACAGCACAAGTTTAGCCTTGCACAAATATAGTGATATCAGATATTTTAACTCACTCATGTGTGCACAGTTTAGCATCAAGGTGATGTTTGACAGTGCCAGTAATGAAATCCCCTTCTTATGGTGCTCACACACAGGGGAGATTCTCTAAAGGAAAAATTGTGGGATTCCCTTAAAAAAAAAAAAAAAAAAAAAAAAAGACAGGTTACCGCGATGGGGGGCTTCTACCACGACCCACAGCGACCCCCCCCCCCTCACCTGTGTCCGGGCAGCACAGAGCTGTGCTGCCTGGACCTGTGACCACCTCCTCTCTGCACTGTAATCCTCTTCTGGGTACAGGGAGGTGGAGGAGAGAGGCCGCCGGGTAAGGGAGGGAGGGAGGGGGAAAAGGTCAAATTGTGTGTGGGGACCATAAGTATTAACCCCTTGCATATATAAGCTTACATGGCCCAATACATAAATATTGTGTGCGGCTGTAGAAGTTGCCTCAAATATGTATTTAACCCCTTTTTCCTTTTTGGGGTAATTAAATGTGGCTGGCCTCCAACCATAAACCCTTTTGGAATGATATCTGGCTCGGTTACTGGTGGCTAAACTTCACCTTTTGTCAAACATTGAAAATGGTCTCATTTTTTATTTTTTCCCTCAGTACTGAAACCATTCGGTTGAGCAGATGATATCTGAGATGCATTCCGGTGTACTATTTACTTGGCTGTTAATTGCCGATGCAATATACACTTTACAATAGTTCTCACTTTTAACTTGCAAAAATCTTAGGGGGTTAAAAAACAATCTCTTCCGATGTGTCTATTTGTTAGCCTTAATATATGCTTGTTTGGCAATTGCAAACTATTGAGCATGACCTTTATTTCTGTGTATGCTAGTACTGTATTATTTGTGCACACAGATCTCCTGCATAATGTTTTGCATTCTGTTTACGTTGTAATAAGTGCTTATGTAGACTACAGTTTTGGCTGTCTTGGCAGTGAATATGCAGCACCTTCCGTGGTAGACATAATCAACGCTGTGTTCGTAGTCTATGTAAAATGGTTGATGGAACATCCTAACAGACCTGTGCTGTACAATCAGCTCTGTGGATACTGAATGCTGCTTTAACATTTTTGTTTTGGTTGGATTTTTGTTACTGGGTCACGATTAAAATGTATATACAGATGGTATTATGCAAGAGCATCTCATACCACACAGATCCTTTATTTAACATAAGAAGAGATTTGTGTATTCCTGAAAGTTCATGTACGATAAATGCATCTTCCAATAACACATTTTGCTTCACACTATAATTTGATGCCAACGTAGCTCTCTTCCACCTATAAAATGAACATAGAAAAACGTAAACCTTTAATACACCCCCTCTTCTGCCCCACAACGGATCTGTGATGGCTAGTACTGCATTTTGGGAGAAGTAAGCACAGCAGCATTGCGAGTTAGGTTTACAAGGTCGACATGTACAAAGTTGACATGTCAAACAGTTCAACAATGAAATGGTTACCACAGGAAAAGGTCAACAAGGTTTCGTTTTTGGTGTATAAATTGTGGGTTAAAGCACAAACACCCCAATTAGTGTAGCCCCTCCCATTGCATGACTACTATAGTTTCCAGTCGTAGTTCCAAATGGAAGTATGAAATGTTGATAATAAAAAAAAAAAAAAAACTTGCATCGACATGTGAACCAAATGGTATTGACCGATATCCGGATACCCAGCTTTGTAATATTTCTTCTAATGGCTCCATATAAAGATCAAATCCATAGGTACTGTTTCCACATAGCCATGGCTGAACTGCTAGCCAGTCCATCTGTGTAGCTGTTCTTAATCACAAATTTGCAAATAGAAACATGCTTTTACTAAAAGACTGCTATATTACTTAACTGAGGAGCTGAGAATCTTTTTTTTTTGTTTTTTTGTTTTGCAAATTGATCTTAAAGCTGCAATACCTTTTAGTAAAAGTTATTACCAAGGCGCCTCTCAGCTGAGCCACGGCAACTTTTACAGGGTTCCTGCAGCAGTGGAGTTACTTCTGATTTCGTAAGGGCCCTACATACGCAGAGATCTGTGTCCGAGATACATAACGGGAGATTCAGCATGAGAGATTTCAAATCTCTCCAAAAGTGCTTGGTGTGGCATATTTATAAATCTTAACATACTTTACCTAGCAGTGCCTTCATTTTGGGAACCTTTAATCCTTGTGATTGTTGTTTTTTGAGTTGTGGTGTGCACTCTATGCAACACTTTTATATATATAGTCATTGGTGGTACTGTGGAACCCCCCTAAACACTTATGTTTAGTCATTGGTGGTAGTGTCCCCCATGGCATCCCCCTCTCCCTGTTGGTGGCATAGTATAAAAAAATAAAAAATACCCACCAACTCCGGAGTCTTCCAGCGTTGTGTCCTGTCAATGCAGCTTCCATCTGACTGCAGTGGGCGCAGCGAGTCCTGGAGGCGTCCGAGCGGCAGCGGCTTCAGCAGTGCTGCTTCATTACAGCGTCTTCAGGCTGCCGGGTGGTGAGTTGACAGTGGGGCTTCGTGTTGGTGGCGTCCTCAGTGACAGTCGCTCAGATGGCCCTGCTCATCCCCGTGCCGCACATGCGGGAAATGTGCAGGAGCATCTCACCGACTGCTCTGAATTGACAGACAGGTCCGTTCTGAATCTTGTGCAGATTCAGAACGGCGGGGGCGCGCATGTGAATCGCTGTGTGGACCACACACACAGCGATTTACATGCGGTTTCAGGCATTTTCTGAGCGATTTAGTAAAATCGCTCCGAAAATGTCTGTAAATTGTTCCGTGTGTGGGGCCCATTAGCCCCTCCATAATAATTAAAGTTGAAAAAATTAAATTTGATTTTCCGGTTTTGTATTATGTAAATCCGTGCCCCTGGGACCCTGGCTAGATTGTGAGGCACTGGAGTTTAAAATAAAAATGTAGGTGCACTGCAGCTTCGGGGGAAAAAAAAATATTTATATATATATAACTTCAACAAACGAGGCGGCACTCATCAGGCTTGATATGCAAAAAGTCTTATGTTTATTCCAACATGTTTCGGGAGTAATGTCCTCCCGTCGTCAGGGATAAAACAACAGTGACCCAGATCAGTTTAAATACATCACTAGTACTACCTCCACCAATGAGATTCACCTAATCAAGAGGCCTCACCTCTCAACCTGTGGGTCCACAAAGGTATACGCCTCACAGGGAGTCATATGGGGTCATATGGGGTCACTGTTTTTTTATCCCTGACGACGGGAGGACATTACTCCCGAAACATGTTGGAATAAACATAAGACTTTTGCATATCAAGCCTGATGAGTGCCGCCTCGTTTGTTGAAGTTATATTGGACACCCGTGGTTCAAGAAAGGCACCGGAGCATTTAACATCACTTCGTTTTAACCACTAGAGTGACGGATTGCTGGAATATATATATATATATATATATATATATATATATATACTGTAGCTAGCAAGCAGCGGCACTCGACAGGGTTTGCAAAAAGTGGTTTTATTGCGCCAATGTTTCGGGGCTCCAAACTGCCCCTTTGTCAAGGTGTATATATATATATATATATATATATATATATATATATATATATATATATATATATATATATATATATATATATATATATATATATATATATTTTTTTTTTTTTTTTTAGTTTTTGTGATGCTCAAAGTAGAAGTTAAATGGCTGTTTGCGAAAGGGAACCTTAAGGCACCTTTGTCTTTAATTGTATTTATTTGGTATGCGACTGGTTTTACAACCTTCAGCAATAGAATTTGGTTAATACTAATTACTCAGGTTTTTGAATCCTAAAATGAAATCTTATTTCTTAAAGAATGTTTATTTTCGTAAGAGTTTTTTTTTTTTATATATTTGGTAAAATAAAAGGTCAGTCACTGTTTTCACTAGCGACTTTTTTATTTTCTCCTTCATTCTCTTGTTAGTAGCTTTGTACCATTCAAGATGCCTACAGCCATAGGAATGGCTGGTTAAAAGGTCCCATCTTAATCTTGTTTATTTGTCAGATAATGTGCTATCTATTAACATAGCATGACTGGATAATTGCTTTCATGCCCACAGGTCAATTTTTATTCCTGTGAAATGAACATTGTAAGTGACAAGAGCAACAAGTTTTAACTGAGGTTGAATGAGAACTGAGAGTGTGTGTGTGTGTATGGTGTTTTTTTTGTTGTATGGCGCCACAAGGATTCCACAGTGCCTAACAATTATCTATCTATCGTTCATTCTCTTTACAAACGACACTTCAACTGCACTGTATAATAGGAACAATTCAGAAACAAATTAATAAAATGAAAAGCTGATCCTCCTGGAATATTCTTGCCAGATGAACACACAAACACAGAGGGCACTAATAGTGCAGTATATTAACTCAACCTGGAAAAAAAAAATTCTATGCATACTTTTATTAAAATTGATTTTAAAAAGCAAGGATAATTGTGTGTATGAAAATAATCATAGACTTCTGCCCCTATATTGTCGGCCCTGCTGGGTAAAGGTGCATACACACGGGCTATAATCGCTGGCAATATGGTCGCTGAGCGACCATATTGCTAGCGATTGGAGTGTGCATCGGTAAAAAATTGCCGCGTGTGCGCTTCCGTTTTCAGCCCCTTAATGGTCGCTGGTCGGAGGAGCATGCTCCTCCAACCAGCGATTTCCCCTGTCTCTTCTCCCGGCAGAGTGTCATCTCTGGTTGCTGATGAAAACTGGACACTGAGCAATATATTGCCAGCGATCATATTGCTCTAATTGTACACCACTTTAGAGGTGAATTTGAGGACTGTTTGATATTGGACCAGATCAGGACTTCTTAGGAGTAGTAAAAGTGGTGGAAGTGGCATGTTCTTGTGTATACTTGGTGTCTGCTGCTGATAATGTGTGACTTTCCCCATATTTTCAGTATTAAAACATAGTGGGTTTACTTATCTAATAGGATAATTGCTTTGTTTTAACTTTTCATTTTGTTCTAGTGTTTTTTTTTTTTTTTTTTTACTACTGTGTAAGCAATTCCTGCTTTACTACTGTATAAGCAATGGCTGCATTCCTGAGGAAGTTGTAGAAACTGAATCATGACTTGTATTATGTTACTGAGAAGAAAACCTATAGCAAAACATTCTTTTTGGGAAAGGTTATTTAATACTCAAATAATCACTGCTCCACTTCTACTGGTGTCCACTCTTAATTGAATAACCACTCTTAATTGAATAACCAATCGGTAAGGTTATAACATCATGCATCAACTGTTGATATTTTAAACTTACCTTGCTTAACTTACTTGCGTTACATAAACGTGGCACTAAACCTCACATGATCAGCTTTTGATCAGCTTTTAACCAATCACACTGGTGCTTCTGCCCTGTGAGGTTAACCTTCCACTTCCATGTTGTACAGCATCTGCCCATGTGATTTATTCCTTCTCAGCAGCAGCCAATCGTAGTGTCCCACTGCCATTACCACAGAATCATTGAGACACAATGTAATATGTATACATACATATAGATACCTATATCTGATAAAAGGTTTGTGAGTCAGATCTGTACTGGCTGAATTAATATAAAGCCATTGGTTTATCGAAGTTGCACTAATATATATAATACGGTGCAGCATATCAACTAAGATAATGTGCAGTGTAATTGACTAAGAGACTCTATTGTGTAATATGATGTAAAGAAGCTTGCACTCCCATGTGGGATCATTTGATCTTGCAGTACCTTTTGTGTGGACACGTTCTTCCTGTGTTCACCCCATTTTTTTTTTTGCGCCATGTTCCTTTGGCCCGCACTATACCTATTTTAATGCATGGTGGGGTTGCGATGCCAATGCTCTTGCTTGAAGTGTCCCCAAAATGAGTATTGCAATGGGTGAGGAGTGCTGCTGGCTGCTTCTGTGTTTTGCCTAGGTTATCAAATTTGATTAAGACTAGCTCTTAGGCTAAATACAGAACTGTTCCCCCACAAACAGGCAGTAGTAGTGAAATGTATTTTCGTGGAGACACATTGTGAAGTTACAATCAATGTCACAACAATTCCACTACCCTATCCCCCCCAGTTAAAAAAAGGTGAATGCTCTGGCCATTCTTGATAATTTTTAAAGGTGTTGCAAATGCAATCTGGAGACTAATATGCACTTTGTCTCATTTTCATGTTTTGACCAGCAGGCTGACTTTTACAGCCTCTAAAGCTATTTGGGGAGTTGGCATTAAAAATGCTTTCAATCCATTTACTTAGCAGTTAATTGCTGAACTTTATAATGGGTGTAATAAAACACAAAAAGTTCCTTGCGTTTATGTTGTTGGAAACATTCTAGTTACTCTAAAGCTGGCCATACATCACAACGATTCTAGGCACGAATGCTCGATTTCGATGGATCATGCGATCTATCGTGTGCACATCGCGAGGCATTTTGGTACGACAACTATGCGATACGCGTTCCTGCGGGTAGTGAGGTCGCTCCTATGACCTTGGCCGGGATGTTCTAACATCCGCCCATCGCATACATAATTATCGCATATGCTCTAACATAAGCGATAACTATGGCAAAGGACAGCTCTTAAGCTGTCCTTTGCGGTGAGTTAGCTGGTCCCGGCAGCTCCTCCCTCCCTCCCTCCCTTACACTGTGCTGCTGCTGTGCCGGGCTCTCCTCCCTGCACCTGGAAGAGGATCATAGGGCAGGAGGTCATGGGTCCGGGCAGCACAGCTCTGCGCTGCACGAACACAGGTGAGGGTGAGTCGGTGCGGGGCGACACGGCGGCAGTAGGCTTCTATGGGGCATTTTTTAAGGCGATGCCCCCCGTTGCAGTAACCCGGCGGGGGATGTTTAGAGCATCCCAAAATTCGGTAAGATCCTGATAACGGGGTTTTTACCGCATTTTTAATTTAGAGAATCACATATGAACAGTTGTCATGGGATCATCTGATCTGCATCGCATTCATGTCGTTCTAATGTATGGCCAGCTTTAGTGTTTACAACCATTGCTGCATTAGTTGGTGTAGAGGTTCTGCCCACAAACTAGCACCTGTGAGTGTCAGCTAACTTTAATACATATGTAGATTATTGTTGATGCACAGACAAACCTGCTGTGCAAACCCAGTTGTTTAGATCTTCTTCTTCATTACACTTAACTTGTAGAATGTGATTTGACGAAAGAATTGTTAAAACTGTAGTAATTACATTTGATTATATGTGTGATGGGGAAAGAAACCTCTAGTCTTTAATTTACCTGGCTGGGAGGAATGCATTAAAATTAACTTCAGCCAGCTGTTCAGAGCTATCACAACAAGATGAATGATTTGAAGAAAGTAATAGATTTAGGTGGAAGACTGTACTGACTGCACTATGCGAGTAGCATTTTCCATGTTATTAGTGTAGTGCAATGTTTGTTTCCTCCTTAAGATTCAGATCATTGTAAACAAATTTTTATATTGATGGTTAGTATAAAATTATTTTTAAGCATGAACCATGGAGGTCAATTCAATTCCTTATGATATTTATAGCATCGAGACGGAGTGATTCAATTGAGTGACCATTTATGCCTGTCCAGAGTATTTCTTCTCTCACCCCTTCTGGGGTGTGAGCAGGAATCTGACTGAAGTAGTACCGTATTGCTGTTTTCTGCCTTTAGTGCGGCACAAAAATCATTGTTATAGGCAGAGAATGCTATTTATCACGACTTAACACTTGGAGGCAGATTTATTAAGCTCGGTGAAGTGATAAAGTGTCTGGCTTTTATCACCGGCCAATACGCTCCTACTTGTGAAGTTACAGGCTTGGTTTGAAAAATTACAGGTACGAGCTGATTGGCCGGTGATAAAAACCAGACACTTTATCACTTCACCAAGCTTAATAAATCTACCACGTGGTTTGAGGTGCAGGCACTGCCATGCTGAGACTTAAGAGTGCGGTCAATTGAGCTTCAACCTTGCCGGCACTATTTTATATCGTGTTCAGTTGAATTGACCCCATGGAGTTTAAATACATTGTTCAACTTTTAAGTGACCAAATTGTGCTTTTTATCTAGGTTCGTTCCCAAGTTACACACTTTACATAAATGACAAGCTCAGCACTTGCTGTTTGAAGTGTTCAGAAGTAAGAAAATGTGCTTGGACTTTGACTGCTTATTTAAAAAAGAAAAGTGTTTCTTTTTTACATACCATTTTATAGCTCAGATCTGACGTCTGCGGTAGTGTTTAAAAGTCAAGGCTTCCTTGGGTTTTAAGCATGAACCTGTTATATCAGCCTGTTTGCTTATGGTTGCTGTCTGCATTTTATGTGCCTGTCAGCTCTGGTAGGTCCCAGTGTCCATTACAGGGAGGATTCAGATTATTGTGAGTGCAGTTGGTGCTGCTGCCCAAAAACTATTTTTCACTTTTTCCACCTCGCCTTGTCGGTCTCTTTGCCAACAGCTGTCTAGTTATGGTATACAAGGTGGGCAGCATGCATGAAAAATGAGAGATGTTATGTATTTTGAAGATGCAATACCAGAGATCTACAGTAGAGATGCATATTTGGTGTTCAGGAACACTTGTAGTAAAGGTAGAGGAAGGACAGGTGGTCAGCAAGCAACATTTTCTATACTGCACAATGAAAAGTAAATGAATATCAAACTGAATGGTATAAAATATTACCATTCGGAGTACTATTACAGGAAATGTAAAATTTATTTGATTTATTATAGCTCGGAAATGATGCCTGTGACCCTGCTTGGCAGGTTGAAGTAGAGGACAAGTGAACTGACACAGAAAATTGTTTGCTTTGCCTAATGTAGCTTCTTTAAATAGGTCATCCACAGCGTAGAGTGTATTTTTAAACTGGCAGCTCTAAACTGTCTGCTCTGTCTTAATTTGTCTTGTTTATGTCTTGGCCACCAGTGTGTGTAAAGTTCATGTGACTTGATAATGGTGACGGCTTTATCTTGTTCCAAACCTTCTGCCTAGAATTCTAGGTGCCCAGGTTACCTGACCTGCCGAGATTTTTGCTTTGATTTTGTCACATTGACTGGGGACCTACAGGTAAGGTGAGATAGATGTTCTTATTTTGTGTGCAGAGATAGCTGTGTCTTGTCAAGTGAAGTCCCAGTGAAATGATGCAGAGGTTATCTATCCCACTACATAGATCACATGACTGTGTAGCACTTAGAGAGATAACACTGGCACACTACATAAATCACTTGTTTTATGGCATCCTACACAAGAATGGTTTAACCTTTTTAATTTAATGCTTCCAAGCTGCATATGTGACGGCCAGGTTTACTACTTCCTCAATATGCATACATGCTGTAATCTAGTATGTGCCCGTCACCCAAGAACATGCTAGATGGATCTAAAAGACAGAATTTCTTTTTACATTTTATTTACGAAACCTTCTGATGTAACAATTTACCTGGAATTCTACTGGTTATAAGCAGCAATTTCTAAATGTGTTTGAGTTGGATCTAAATCTTTGTGGCAAGTTTAATGAGGTTTGTGTTCTGTAGTTCAATGTACAAAGATAGACAATAATGTGTAATTCAAGTGCAAGTTGGCAAAATCTGGGTTATGGCAACATTTTTACAAGGGCCATGTAAAATTTGCATCTCTTCAGATCAACAGAAATCACTCTAAGGGCATACACGCAAAGCCACTTTAGAAATCCTAGATCTCTCCCTATGTATGCTCCCAAGCGATGGTGATGTGCGTTCCTATGTGCCACCATTGCCCACTCAGATCTTGAGCACAAGCAGGCAAGATCTATTTAAATAGCGCTGCATGTGCATCAAGAAACTGAAGCTAGCACACATTTCTCTTTATAGTGTGTGTGTGTGTGTATAGGGCAATGTGTGCTAACTACATCGCTTGGCACGCTCCCTCTACACATAATTTAGTTGCAGTTTCCTTCAGCAGTAAATCTAAAACTACTAGTTAAAAATGGTACATATTGTTAGGTCGACAGTCCAAAGGTTGACCATTATTGGTCGACATGTAAAATGTCGACAAGTTTTTCACTTTTGGTGGCAGTTGACATATATTTATTAACAGTTTTTCTTATATAGCGCATACATATGTCAACTTGGACACCGTATAAGTGTATTGCTGCGCTTGGCACACTATTTTATTCTTCCTCTGACCACTGGGATGATAAAGTATGTACAAGTTGTTTAAAAAAAAAAAAAAGCAGGAAAAACTCACGGTGACCTTCTTAAGAGCCCTTCAAAATGACTGCTTCTGCAATGTACTTTCAATTTGAGCTGTGACCATTTTTAGCCCACAAACTCCACCTCACCACCAGTCCCGATCTGCTCCTTTGTCCAATCTCTGTCTTCACCCCTCCCTCTCTCCATATCCAGCAAATTTAAAACAGATCGGTGTCCTGGCAAAAATTGCTTTTATTTTCTGTTATGACATCTTTGTGTATATTTGTCACGCAGCGGTTCTTTTCTCTGACATCGTATTAGAATGACTGGGGCTAGCAACATAGACAGGTGTTCATTTCTCATAATAATTTGATAGTTGGACTAGATTTGATCACCACAGATTTAAAATAGTCCTCCCTTTCCCCTTTAAAAAATTAATTCAAATTAGGGGAAGAATATCCCATTGTGAATTTATGTATATTTTACTATATTAAAAGTGTCAATTTTCCGATCAGTTTGATTTCTGTACACATTCCCATCATAGGTAGATTTCAGTTTGCTACCTCTGTGAAAATGTCTCTAATGATGACACGGCTGTATCTTGTGGTTTGTCACTGAGTGGCTGGTGTTTGATTTAAGGCGCTCATGTACTTGTTTGTCTCTTCCAATTCCTTTCTTCAAAGATGGAGATACAGCTGTATGGTGTGCTGGCAGGGCTGTCATGCACATGCTGTGTCTTTGAGTTGTCAAAGAACTGCATACTTGAAAATTGTCAGCCTCTGTCTAATGAAACATAGACATGTTTTTCCTCAAAACAGTGTTATGTCTGACAGGTGCCTGGCTATTCTCTTACATGTAGACACTGAAACAAACAACAAATGAACTGTTATACAAAATGTGTATAGCTACAATTCTCAAGAAATTATTCCCCTGCCCCAAAAATAATTAGTCCACATTACCCTCCAACTGGATCTATATATTTTTTTTTTTTTTTTTTAACGACTTGTACCGACTAAATAAGTGTACCGAATGTAGAGTTGATTTGGTGACTCGGCTCCCTTGCGTGACAGCTGAGGCAGCACCAATTGGCGGCAGAGAACGCATCAGCCAATCATGCTGCAGTGTCAGAGGTAAACAGACAATCTGAAACGGTGGTGTCAGTGAAGGTGGTGCCGTGAGAAAAGTGGCTAACTCCAGAGCGAGGCTTTTAAACTGACAGCACTGCAGCCAATGGCAGCAGCCTTCGACACACCACAGCCAATCACACGCAGGGGGTGGAGAGGTGTGTTGGTGGTTGAAATTTGAATAGAGCATCAGAGGAAAAGAAACCATAGACTGCGCACGGCAGTACAAGCTTAAGTAATGGGAACCGGGGGGCACCGGCGGCATAGGTAACCAGGGTATAATTGCACTGTGGGGATTTAGCTGTGGATAGTTAGTCTACGATTCACATGGGGGTGTTATCAGTAGATGTTGCAGTGTGATGTTGTACTAAGTAGTCACAGGGTCCGTTATTGGTGCCACAGAGCCGTGTGGGAGGTATTATCAGGAGATGGGTAAATAATTGGTGCTGCAGTGCCATGTGGGGGGTATTATAAACCTAGGGAGGGCAATGGCAGTAGATTAGGCTAAAAAGAAGTCATAGGGTAGATCTGTTAAGGTAAATACTGTATATGGGAAAAAAATGCCCAGTACACATTTGAAATGGGGGCGTGGCCAATCCCCCTTTCCGAATATGTACTGGTTTCTGCCCTTCAGATGTTGGAGGGTATGTTATCATTGTTTGCATTGTGTTGATTTTTACTAATAATATTGGTAATACTGGAGTTAGCTGCATTGTTTCTGTTTTCAGTTTCAGGTTGAAATGCCAAAAATGAACAGGCTATTGTCCTTTCTTATATTGTCAAAATGTATCAACTGAACCTGCTAAAACATATTAGTCTCTTTTTGAAAGTAACGAGCGCCGTCAACCCCCACCCCACCCCTTTTGAAATTGTGTTGCTTGTACAGAGAGGAATGCAAATATATATTTATATTTTTTTGAATTGCCTTTATTATTTTGCTGTTCTGGCAGATTAAATAAATTGAAGATGTGCACATTCTAAATCTGAACCAGTGACTCGCACAACAGCGACCTGCTCTCTATCCCTTCTCCAACCCCCTCTCTCCTCTCTTGCTGTGTTTCAGTTGTAGCGTAATTATTATATTTCTGTGTGTGTGTGTGTGTGTCTGATCTTGACTGTGGGTTTAGATGACTAGTGATGCACAAAGAGAAAACAGATGGACGCTGAGATTCAACTTTGCATATCTATGGCTTCCACGCAGCATGTTGAGCGATCATAATGATGCTAATAAATTTGCTTTCATAGAAATCTCGGCAAATGCAGAATATAAATTGGGTTTGTAAGGATACACAAAATGTTTTAGTAGTTTCCGAAGTGCCGTCATTTTAAATTGCTCCTCTGTCCAAACATTAAGGAATTAGAAACCTTGTGTCACATTACAAAGATGCAATTTTTGCTTAGATTGGCAAGTGTTAGGTAATCAACTTCTAATGAACTGGACTACTTTTAATAATGGAGCCTAGGATACATATGACAAGCAACCTGTACAATGGATTGAAGGCTTTATAACAAATTGGGTATCTGCCACAGTAAATTGTTATAGTACAGAGATTAAGTGGTTGATATTGCAGGCATAATGAGGCCCTTATTGGTTTGGAGAAGTATGTCTTGGTCTTTGAAATGGTGTAGTGTAAAATCTGCGTTCATTTCCATGGGGTTTGCTTTCCTTTCCCTTCTCTTCCTATGTTTCCACTTTTTATGTTAATGTTTTTTAATGTAAATTAACATATTTGTGGAATACGTTTTTGTGCCTACACCTAATTAGAATCCTAATTATGCAACAAAAAACTAAAGACAATTAAGTAGTTTGAAACCAAAGTACCGCATTGTAACCTTATTAGTGGCAACCAGTCTTCAGTTTCTACATTACGAAAACAATGGCCCGATGTATTAGTATGAATGGCTTTGAGGCATGGCTTCCATTTTATTCTTCGTCACAACAGGAATACGATCTATTGATTTATTGATCTATAATTCTGGTTGGTTTGGCACTGTAGTACTGAATGCTGGGGTGCCCTCCTTACATAAAATGTCTGATTCAATCCTTAATCCTTGTGCAACAGCCATTTTTGTATCCAGAAAGAATAGGCAGCGCTACATGGACTTGGTATATAGTGTATTTAAAGTGCACAATCTTTATCCTTACCATATACATGCGTCATGTCAGCGTTTCAAGGCTTGTAGCCTCTTCATCAAGACTTTCTGGGTGAGATTTAATAGGGTGAGAGATTCAGAAAGAGAGATTTGGTAAGAAATCTCCATATTATTTTTTAAAGCGGCAATTATTTAGACTGCAAAATCAAACTGGTAAATGATTGCCGCTTTAAAAAAATTGAGATTTCTTACCAAATCTCTCACTTTCTGAATCTCTCATCCTATTAAATATCACCCTATGTATTCAAAAAGTGCTGTATTCTGTGTTCTTCCCAGTAGCAGTGCAATTCTGCATTTATAGTTTTGTGCACGTGGACCTCTTCCCTTCTACGACCTCTTCTGTACATTATGCGGTAATCGTTAACGCAGATAATATTGTTATGCATATCATCGGCAATGTGTTTGCACTGTATTCTTAATGATGCAAGCTCCCTCAGGTAGTTAATGACCTCCTTGGTCGTCTGTACATTTATGTATTAAGTTCTTTATATTGTGCAGTCATACGTGTTACGCAGCGCTTTACAGAGACTAGTTGAACATTCACATCCATCCCTGCCCCAGTGGAGCTTACAATCTGTATTCTCTACCACATACACACGCACACACATTTGTACAGGCATTCAAATATTAACTGTCAGCGACGGCATGCTCCTGGTTGTGTCCACTGAACGATATATTTGACTAGATTGTTCAGTGTGTACACATTATATCATTTGTCCAGTAGTACAGACAGTTCAAGGGGAAAATAATTATTGATCTTGCATAATGCGCACACTTTTTTTTGTTTTTGTTTAACCCCTTCCCGACATATGCCGTACATTTACGTCATATGTCGGTTGCGGGGGAATCAAGCCAGCTCACGGAGTGAGCTGGCTTGAAAGAGAGCAGGTAATGGCTGTATATTACAGCCAGGCACCTGCTCTCACGGCTACGAGCGGCGAGTTCGCCGATCGTGGCCGTTTAACCCTTTAAGCACCGCGGGCAAAGCGCCCGCAGTGCTTAAATAGCTGATCGGAGGGGGGGCGCCCCTCTCCGGCGCCGATCGCGGCCCCCCGCGGCGAGATCGGAGGGTGCCGATCGGTTGCCATGGTAGCCAGGGGTCTAATGTAGACCCCTGTGCTGGCCGTGTCAGCATTCCTATTACATCCTGCCTTTTACTACTAGGGGGCCTTGTAGTAAAAGTAAAAAAAAAAAAAAAAAATAAAGTTTAAAAATAAAAAAAAAAAATATTAAAAGTTCAAATCACCCCCCTTTCCCCATTTCACAAATAAAAATAAATAAAAAATAAAAAAAATAAACATATTTGGTATCGCGGCGTTCCTAAAAGTCCGATCTATTAAAATATAACATTAGTTATCCCGCACGGTTAAAGGCGTAAACGGAAAATAATTCCCAACGCCAAAACTACGTTTTTTTGGTCGCATCGCCTACCCAAAAAAAAATAACTAAAAGAGATCAGAAAGTCGCCCATATCCCATAATGGTATTAATTAAAAAGTACACTTCAGCCCGCAAAAAATGAGCCCTCACCCAGGTCCGTAGGTGGAAAAATAAAAAAGTTATAAGCCGCAGAACATGGCGACGCGACGCAAATTAGAAAAACCGTAAAAGTTGCTATTTTTTTTTTAGTGGTAAAACATAACGAAAACTATATAAGTTTGGTATCACCAGAATCGTAACGACCCATAGAATAAAGATAACCCATCATTTTAAACGAACTATGAACTCCAAAAAAAGCGTAACCAGCGCAAAATTGTGGAATGGCGTTTTTTTTTTTTTTTACCCCACATTGAATTATTTCCTGATTCCCCAGAATATTATACGGTATAGTAAATGGTACCATTACAAAGTACAACTTGTCCCGAAAAAAAAAAACCCTCATGTGTCTATATAGCCGGAAAATTAAAAAAGTTACGCTTATTTGAACGCAAGGAGGAAAAAAAAAAAAATTAACAAAAAAGGCAATGTCGGGAAGGGGTTAAAGCACTGCATCATTTGAGATCTGTTTGTGAAACAGTAGATAATATTGCAAGTAGATAATATTGCAAAGCTGCACAATATATTGCTCAGTTTCTCCTTTTCATCAGCGACCAGAGATGCTCGCTGATGAAAGGGAACCTCTGCCGGGCGGTGCCTCAGAGGTAATCAGCTGGTCGCAGGAGCAAGCTTCTGCGACCAGCGATTAGAACGGGGCTGAAAACGGGAGTGCGCACCGGCGATTTATCGCTGGGGCACACTCCCATCACTGGCAATATGGTTGCCAGCGACCATATTTCCAGCGATTTCAGTCCCTATCGCCCCCGTGTGTACACAGCTTTAAGGTTTTATGTAGTCAGTTGTGATTTGCCGAAATTTTATTTTTGGGAAACCTTATTGCAACATTTTTTAATAATTAAACCATTCCATTTACTTCCAATCATTCTTAGTTATTTATTACAGTTGGTTATATATCGCAGCATATTCCGTTGCGCTTTACAATTGTAAACCTTGATTAAACAAAGTGGGTAGATACAAACCGACATGGAGGTAAGAGGGTCCTGCTTACAATCTATAGTCTTGAGGTAGATTCCATAACTCCTATGCTAAACTTAATACATTTCGGAAAGGGTACTCATTAAAGTGTAGTGATTGATATGTTTGATGCATTGTTACAAGTGTGGCTTTTTATCTTTTCTGATAAATGTAAGTAGTACACGAGCTTTACAAGTCATCTAAAAAAAAAAAAAAAAAAAAAAAAAGCCATAAAAATAAACAAAACAAGAGCAACCTTTTGTTGCTGAACACTGTAAAATAATACAGCATTTGCTGCTGCCTGCTTCAAGGCCTCCCATTTTCAAGGTCACTCTTTGTCTGAGTATACTGGCAGAAAAATAAAAATAGCGTACATGTCATCCTTGGTATTGGGGAGGAATGTGATGGTCTTGTCAATCCCACCTTCACAAATGTGACCATTATATATCAGTCTGTATACTAAATAAGCTTATATTAATTGCTTAATTCTCCAATTAACAGGAGGAACTCAGAATATTTATAAATTGCCTTTTTTAATGCTGTAATACACAGCTAGCTAATAAGAATGATATGGATTTATTCTGTTTTCGATGAAGATATTGAACACTTAAATGATTCAGTTCTGTTTTTCATGAACAAATACGTTCTCTGGGGGATGGGAAAATAATGGGTGATTAAAGTTTACATTGTGAGGGTGGAGCAGTATGCATGATTACTCTAGTTGTCCATGTCCATACCCACTGTGGTTAGTGTGTCTTGCCACTAATCATTTAAAAATGCCTTTAGTTGCGTAGTGGTGTTAGTTGTGTCACAGGTCAGATCCACAAGCTGAAATGCATTTTGATTTTATTCTTGATTAGTTATACCTCAGTTATCGTCTCAAAGAAATTGACCTTTTTCAGAACAATGTGAATCCGTAGCTGCCACCTGGGATGGAACCTTGTCACTGTGCCCTGAAGCAAAATAAGGGCTTTGATGCTGCACTAAGGCAATTCTACAGTCACGCAAGTGAATAAGATACCTCCACACATATATAGTTAAGGAAATCTAGTACATGTATGTAAAAATGGAGACCAAACTATGCCTAATGGATTACGACTGGTTACTACAATGAATATATGGTCTGTTTTGGCTGAAACCTTTCCCTATCAGCCAATTGCTGGCTTTCATTTGTATGGGCTTTTTTTTTTTTTTTTAAAGTGCGCCCGCTGGCACTGCTTGGCAGTGGCTTGCCCTGCCCCGCTCCCTGGGTCCCTCTGCCATCCCCCCCCCCCCCCCCGCTCCCTCCACCCAGCTCAGTGCTGCACATAAGACTTGGAAAATGTTATGTGC